>NW_024738481.1:7500-27500 GCF_018991925.1 Homarus americanus
CACCACAACCGCATCAGCCATACGAGAAGCACCTACTGATCGCTATAAGAACAGCTCAGTCTCAACCATTGTAAAAATTATCAACAACTCGTAATCAACCAGTGTATTAACTCCCAGTCAATCTCACCTTTTTGCACTGTCACTATGTTGAAATGCCCTGTAGTATGATGACCTTCTCCCCCACCTTGTCACCCATATATCTCGTTTTGTATCACTTATATTTACTTGTATATTATTTGTCAATCAAGAAACCCGTTTCCCCAATTATGCAACTGTATATTTTCCAGCCTTCCGGACGCCATGTCTTTCAATAAACCGTTAATTATTATTATTAGTATTACTGTAGTATTATGCACACACACACACACACACACACACACACACACACACACACACACACACACACACACACACACACACACACACCTCTCACACACACATACACACTCTCACACACACACACACACACACACACACACACACACACACACACACACACACACACACACACACACACACACACTCCTCACACACACATACACACACACACACACACACACACACACACACACACACACACACACACACACACACACATACACACTCTCACACACACACACACACACACACACACACACACACACACACACACACACACACACACACACACACACACACACAACTCTTACGTGCACTCAGCCACAACTAGACTGACACATTCATCTACAGACTAAATACACCAACCAAAGCACAGAAACATCAGCAGGACGTGTCAGGAAGATGTAACTCCCACTCACCAGTCACACACACACTCACCAGTCCTCCCGCACACTCACCAGTCCTCCCGGCCACCAGTCACACACACACACACCAGTCACACACGCACACTCACCAGTCACACACACACTCACCAGTCACTTCCCGCACACTCACCAGTCACTCCCGGCCACCAGTCACACACACACTCTGATCCCACACACCACACACTCACAGTCCTCCGCACACTCACCAGTCACTCCCGGCCACCAGACACACACACACTCACCAGTCACTCCCCGACCACCAGTCCACACACACTCACCAGTCCTCCCGGCCACCAGACACACACGCATACTCACCCAGTCCTCCCGGCCACCAGTCACACACACACTCACCAGTCCTCCCGGCCACCAGACACACACCACACTCACCAGTCACTCCCGGCCACCAGACACACGCATACTCACCAGTCACTCCCGGCCACCAGTCCACACACACACACTCACCAGTCACTCCCGGCCACCTAGACACACACACACTCACCAGTCACTCCGGCCACCAGACACACGCATACTCACCAGTCCTCCCGGCCTGAACACGCACTCACCAATCATTTCACACACTCACACCAGTCCTCCCGGCCACCAGACACACACACACTCACCAGTCCTCCGGCCACCAGTCACCTCACCAGTCCTCCCGGCCACTAGACACGCACACTCACCCAGTCCTCCCGGCCACCAGTCACACACACACACTCACCAGTCCTCCCACGGCCACCAGACACACACCACTCACCAGTCCTCCCGGCCTGATCACACACACTCACCAGTCCTCCCGGCCACCAGACACACACACACACTCACCAGTCCTCCCGGCACCAGTCACACACACACTCACCAGTCCTCCCGGCCACCAGACACACACACACACTCACCAGTCCTCCCAGCCACCAGACACACACACACACTCACCAGTCACTCCAGCCACCAGTCCACACACACACTCACCAGTCACTCCGGCACCAGTCACACACACACTCACCAGTCCTCCAGCCACAGTCCACACACACACTCACCAGTCCTCCCGGCCACCAGACACACACACTCCACCCAGTCACTCCCGGCCACCAGTCACACACACACTCACCAGTCCTCCCGTACCAGACACACACACACTCACCCAGTCACTCGGCCACCAGTCACACACACACTCACCAGTCCTCCCGGCCACCAGTCACACACACACTCCTGATCCTCCCGGCCTGAACACACACCACACTCACCAGTCACTCCCGGCCACCAGTCACACACCTCACCAGTCCTCCCGGCCACCAGGCCACACACTCACCAGTCCTCCCGGCCACCAGACACACACACACACTCACAGTCCTCCCGGCCACCAGTCCACACACTCACCAGTCCTCCAGCCTGGAACACACACACTCACCAGTCCTCCCGGCCACCAGTCCACACACACTCACCAGTCACTCCCGGCCACCAGTCACACACACACTCACCAGTCACTCGGCCACCAGTCACACACCATCACCAGTGCCTCCCCGGCCACCAGTCACCACCACACACTCACCAGTCCTCCCGGCCACCAGTCACACACACACTCACCAGTCACTCCCGGCCACCAGTCCACACACACACTCACCAGTCACTCCCCGGCCACCAGTCACACACCACACTCACCAGTCCTCCCGGCCTGATCACACACACACTCACCAGTCACTCCCGGCCACCAGTCACACACACACTCACCAGTCCTCCCGGCCACCAGTCCACACACACTCATCAGTCCTCCCGGCCACCAGACACGCACCTCCACCAGTCCTCCCACGACCACCAGACACACACACTCACCAGTCCTCTGACCTCAGTCCACACACACTCACCAGTCCTCCAGCCACAAGACCACACGCCACACTCACAGTCCTCCCGACCACCAGACACACACACACTCACCAGTCACTCCCGGCCACCAGACACACACCTCACCAGTCCTCCCGGCCACCAGACACACACACACTCTCGATCACTCCCGGCCACCAGACACACACTCACCCAGTCCTCCCGGCCACCAGTCACACACACTCACCAATCCACTCCCAGCCACCAGTCACACACACACACTCACCAGTCCTCCAGCCTGGGCACACACACTCACCAGTGCTCCGGCCACCAGTCACACACACACACTCACCAGTCACTCCCAGCCACCAGACACACCTCACCAGTCCTCCCGGCCTGATCACACACACACTCACCAGTCACTCCCGGCCACCAGACACACACACACTCATGTCACTCCGGCCACCAGACACACACCACACTCACCAGTCACTCCCGGCCACTAGACACACACACACTCACCAGTCCTCCCGGCCTGAACCCCACACACACTCACCAGTCCTCCCGGCCTGAACACACACACACACTCACCAGTCCTCCAGCCTGAACACACACACCTCACCAGTCCTCCCAGCCACCAGACACACACCACACTCACCAGTCCTCCCGGCCACCAGACACACACACTCTGGTTGCTCCCGGCCACTGGAGCCACACACACACTCACCAGTCCTCCCGGCCACCAGTCACACTCACCAGTCACTCCCGGCCTGAACACACACACACACTCACCCAGTCACTCCCGGCCACCTAGACACACGCACACTCACCAGTCACTCCCGGCCACCAGTCCACACACACACACTCACCCAGTCACTCCCGGCCACCAGACACACACACTCACCAGTCCTCCAGCCACCAGTCCACACACACACACTCACCAGTCCTCCCGGCCACCAGACACTGCCCACACTCACCAGTCCTCCCGGCCACCAGTCACACACACTCACCAGTCCTCCCGGCCTGAACACACCACACACACTCACCAGTCACTCCCGGCCACCAGACACACACACACTCACCAGTCCTCCCGGCCACCAGTCACACACACACTCACCAGTCCTCCCATACCAGACACACACCACACTCACCAGTCCACTCCGGCCACCAGACACACGCACACTCTTAGTCACTCCCGGCCTGAACACACCTGCCTCACCAGTCCTCCCGGCCTGAGACACACTCACCCAGTCACTCCCGGCCTGATCACACACACTCACAGTCACTCCCGGCCACCAGACACACACACTCACCAGTCACTCCCAGCCACCAGTTACACACCACACTCACCAGTCCTCCGAGCCACCAGTCACACACACACTCTGGTCACTCCCGGCCACCAGACACACACACTCACCAGTCCTCGGCCTGAACCCACACACTCCTGATCACTCCCGGCCACCCAGTCACACACACACTCACCAGTCCTCCCGGCCACCAGTCACACACACACTCTGATCTCCTCCCAGCCACCAGTTACACACAGACTCACCAGTAGTCACTCCCAGCCACCAGTCACACACACACTCACCAGTCCTCCCGGCCACCAGTCACACACACACACTCACCCAGTCACTCCCGGCCACCAGACACACACACACACACTCACCAGTCCTCCCGGCCACCTAGACACACACACACTCACCAGTCCTCCCGGCCACCAGTCACACTCACCAGTCCTCCAGCCACCAGTCCACACACACACTCACCAGTCCTCCCGGCCACCAGTCCACACACACTCACCAGTCCACTTCCGACCACCAGTCCACACACACACTCACCAGTCACTCCCGGCCACAGACACACGCACACTCACCAGTCCTCCCAGCCACAGACACACACACTCACCAGTCACTCCAGCCTCAGTCACACACACACACTCCTGATCCTCCCGGCCACCAGACACACACCTCACCAGTCCTCCCGGCCTGGGCCACACACACTCCTGAGTCACTCCCGGCCACTGAGCCACTCCTGAGTCATCCCGGCCACCAGTTCACCCCCACTCACCAGTCACTCCCGGCCACCATTTCCTCTATAGGTTAGGTTTGTGTTAGATTATTCTTTGTGTGTTTGTTTGTTCGCTTGTTTGTTCGCTTGTTTGTTTTGTGGTTCCTTGTTTGTTTGTTTGTTTGATTGTTTGCTTTTTGGTTCCTTGTTTGTTTTTGTTTGTTTTTCCTTCCTGTCACTTTCTTGGTAATATTAACGAGCGATCAATATGCCCGACAGAGAGACACAAGGATAAAGACAGAGATACAGAGAGACAGAGAGGACAGATAGAGATAGAGACAGATAGAGGTAGACAGATTGAGAGAGGGATTACGTCTTGGGGTCTTTTTTTCAGGCATCATCTACCTACAGGAGAAGAGTTGACTCTGCAAACACCTCCCAAATGGTCTTGAACTCTTGGTCTTTGGGGAGGCGAATGGCTGGTGAGCGGTGACGGACGGACGGGCAGGCAGATATACAGACAGGCGGACAGACAGACAGAGAGGCAGAGAGGCAGAGTAGAAGTGATTGTCTGGTTTAATGGTGATGAATGTGTGTGTGTGTGTGTGTGTGTGTGTGTGTGTGTGTGTGTGTGTGTGTGTGTGTGTGTGTGTGTGTGTGTGTGTGTGTGTGTGTGTGTGAGTTCGCAGCAACTGTAGGAGCATCGAGGCTTCACTAAAGCATTTGACCTAGTCGACCATACCATGGCTTACAGACTTCCTCAGTGACCGACGCCAAGCTGTACGCTTCCGAGGGGCTGTTCCACCTACAGTCACTCATCTGTGGCGTCCCCAAGGCACCAAGATGGGACCACTATGCTTCCTATGCTCATCAATGATGCCCTAAGAGAAACCCCTGCTCGCTGGAAATATGTCGACGACTCCACCATTGGGATCAGCGTCAACAATTCTGCTCCCGACTATACCGCCCTTCAGGATTTATTGAACAGTCTCCAAAACTGGGCCACCAACAACCACGTCACCATCAACCATACCAAGACCATGGTTATGCACATCAACCCTCCTCCGACGTTGTCCCACCCCTTCCATTACTTTAGGTCCCAACACACCCAGGTTGTAGATTCCACTAAGCTCCTCGGCGTCACCATAGACAACACACAAATTGGAAACCACACGTCAGTGAAGTTGTCAAATCCTCCAGTTTCCGTCTCCACCTCCTCCGTCGACTCAAGTCCTCAGGTTCCTGCACAGAGCTTCAGTGTTTACACAACATTCATACTTCCCAAGCTCACCTATGCCTCCCCACCTGGTCTTCCTCCTAAATGCCATACAACATAAACACCTAGAAAAGTGCAAAGAGGGCATGCAAGATTATTCTCTCCTTCCTACTCCAATATGAAGAAGCGCTCAACACACTGACCTCGACTCTCACTGACCATCACCACGACCTCATCTGCAAATTTGGTGAGAAGCTTCTGCACCATCCTCGACACCGGCTCCTACTATCACCTGAGATCCCTAGCCCGAGAATTGCTGTTCGACACCACAACCGCACCCATCCCTTACAAGCACGAACTGATCGCTAAAAGAACACCCCAGTCCCAACCATTGTAAAAATTATCAATAACTTGTAATAAACCAGTGTATTCACTCCCAGTAAATCTTACTTTTTGCATTGTCACTATGTCACTATGTTGAAATGCCCTGTAGTTTAAGCTGTATATTTTCAGCCTTCTGGCTGCTATGCTCTTTCAATAAACCGTTAATTATTATTATTATTATTATTATTATTATTATTATTATTATTATTATTATTATTATTATTATTATTATTATTATTATTATTATTATTATTATTTATTATTATTATTATTATCCATGAACAACTACGTTAGACCGGCCATGTTACCCGCGTGGACGACAGTAGACTGCCAAAGCAGCTACTTTACAGTCACCTAACGAATAGTAAACGTAACGCTGGCGGGCAACTGAAAAGGTATAAGGATAGTCTTAAGACAAACCTGAAAAGTGCCAAATGGACCCCCTCACCTGGGAGTCGATTACTGCACACCGTAACGCTTGGAGGAGCACCACACGGAAAGGTGTCAATACTTTAGAGTTACCCCGACTGCAAACCGAGGCAGAGAAGCGCCAACGTCGGAAAGACGCTGCCACCGCCCCTCCCGCACTAGATGGAGCCCTCCACATGTGCAACGAATGTGGACGACGCTGCCGGTCCCCTATCGGTCTCTTTAGTCACCTCAAAACTCACTACCCTAGGTGACATCCTTAATAACCCATATGATTTTACCATACTTAATTCCGAGTGACAGCAAAAGTAGTAGTAGTAGTAGTAGTAGTAGTAGTGTGTGTAGTAGTGTTCGTAAATAAGCAAAGGCACAAAGAAATTATGGGCAATTAATGATAAAGATGGTGCCTGAGGAAGATAACACACACACACACACACACACACAGAAAGGCGAAGTAAGAGGTACAGGCAAATAAATTAGAATGACAAAGGAGAAAGAGATAGTGAGGTGAGAGGAAGTCGTGTGTACACCTGAGACAAGACCATAACAGGTGTATGTACACACACACACACACACACACACACACACAAGGCTGTTCATCTTCCTCTGCATCACGTCCTTGAGCCCAGACATAGAGAGAGGCGGACGATAAGAGAGAGCATGTGTGTGTGTGTGTGTGTGTGTGTGTGTGTGTGTGTGTGTGTGTGTGTGTGTGTGTGTGTGTGTGTGTGTGTGTGTGTGTGTGTGTGTACGAGAGTGAATCAAGTTGGCATAAAGAATGTTGTAAAGAATTTTGTCATATATAAACGTGACGCAAGAATATGGTATACAAATAATATTAATGGCGCGAGGTGAAGAGAGGTCAAGATCCAGTCCTTATGTACTTCAAACCTAAGGAACAAGTTAGGTTAGGTTAGGTTAGGTTAGGTTATGCTAAGTTAGGTTAGGTTAGGTTAGGTTATGCTAAGTTAGGTTAGGTTAGGTTATGTTATGCTACGTTAGGTTAGGTTAGGTTAGGTTAGGTTAGGTTAGGTTAGGTTAGGTTAGGTTAGGTTATGCTACGTTAGGTTAGGTTAGGCAGTTATGCTAAGTTAGGTTAGGTTAGGTTATGTTATGCTACGTTAGGTTAGGTTAGGTTAGTTGGTTGCTAGGTTAGGTTAGGTTATGCTAAGTTAGATTAGGTTAACACAGGGCCCGTTTGACTCTTGAGCCATAGGAGCATCACCAAGAGGAACCCATCAACCTCACCAAGAGGAGCCCACCAAGATGACCCCACCAAGATGACCCCTCAAGATGACCCCAACCAAGAGAGGAACCCATCAACCTCACCAAGATAACCCCACCAAGATGACCCCATCAAGAGGAACCCATCAAGAGGAACCCATCAAGACAACCCCACCAAGAGGCACCAAGAGGAACCCATCAACCTCACCAAGAGGAGCCCACCAAGATGACCCCACAAGAGGAACCCATCAAGAGGAACCCATCAAGACAACCCCACCAAGAGAGCACCAAGAGGAACCCATCAAGACAACCCCACCAAAGAGGAAACCACCAAGAGGAACCCACTAACTCAACCAAGAGTAACCCACCAAAGAACCCACCAACCCCACCAAGAGGACCACAACCCTACCAAGACAACCTCACCAAGAGGAATCCACCAAGTCCACCAAGGAACCCACCAACCCCACCAAGAGGAACCCACCAACCCCACCAAGACAACCTCACCAAGAGGAATTCACCAAGAGGAACCCACTAACTCAACCAAGAGTAACCCACCAAAAAGAACCCAGCAACCCCACCAAGAGGAACCCACCAAGTCCACTAGCTCAAGGTTGTGGTGAAGACAATCAACAAGCAAATATTTGAAGTTATTTTTAAATCTTACTTCAGCTGAGACGACAAGAAAGGGTTGAGGACAATTCTTTGATTTTATTGTTTGGTTGTGTAGGTTTGGTTGTGTAAGGTTTGGTTGTGGAAGGTTTGGTTGTGTTAGGTTTGGTTGTGTAAGGTTTGGTTGTGTTAGTTTGGTGTGTGTAAGGTTTGGTTGTGAAGGTTTGGTTGTGTAAGGTTTGGTTGTGTAAGGTTTGGTTGTGTAAGGTTTGGTTGTAAGGTTTGGTGTGTAAGGTTTGGTTGTGTAAGGTTTGGTTGTGTAAGGTTTGGTTGTGTAAGGTTTGGATTGTGTAAGGTTTGGTTGTGTAAGGTTTGGTGTGTGTTTGGTTGTGTAAGGTTTGGTTGTGTAAGGTTTGGTGGTAAGGTTTTGGTTGTGTAAGGTTTGGTTGTGTAAGGTTTGGTTGTGTAAGGTTTGGTTGTGTAAGGTTTGATTGTGTAAGGTTTGGTTGTGTAAGGTTTGGTTGTGTAAGGTTTGGTTGTGTAAGGGTTTGGTTGTGTGCAAGGTTTTGGTTGTGTGAAGGTTTGGTTGTGTAAGGTTTGGTTGTGTAGGTTTGGTTGTGTAAGGTTTGATTGTGTAAGGTTTGGTTGTGTAAGGTTTGGTGTGTAAGGTTTGGTTGTGTAAGGTTTGGTTGTGTAGGGTTTGGTTGTAAGGTTTGATTGTGTAAGGTTTGGTTGTAAGGTTTGGTTGTGTAAGGTTTGTTGTGTGTTGGTTTGGTTGTGTGAGGTTTGGTTGTGTAAGGTTTGGTTGTGTAAGGTTTGGTTGTGTAAGGTTTGGTTTGTAAGGTTTGTTATGGGTTTGGTTGTGTAAGGTTTGGTTGTGTAAGGTTTGGTTGTGTATGGTTTGGTTGTGTAAGGTTTGGTTGGTGTAAGGTTTGGTTGTGTAAGGTTTGGTTGTAAGGTTTGATGTGTAGGTTTGGTTGTGTAAGGTTTGGTTGTGTAAGGTTTTGGTTGTGTAAGGTTTGGTTGTAAGGTTTGGTTGTGTAGGGTTTGGTTGTGTAAGGTTTGGTTGTGTAAGGTTTGGTTGTGTAGGTTTGGTTGTGTGTTTGGTGTAAGGTTTGGTTGTGTAAGGTTTGGTTGTGTAAGGTTTGGTTGTGTAGGGTTTGGTTGTGTAAGGTTTGGTTGTGTAAGGTTTGGTTGTGTAGGGTTTGGTTGTGTAGAGGTTTGGTTGTGTAAGGTTTGGTTGTGTAAGGTTCAGATAAGGTTTGGTTGTGTAGGGTTTGGTTGTGTAAGGTTTGGTTGTGTAAGGTTTGGTTGTGTAGGGTTTGGTTGTGTAAGGATTTGGTTGTGTAAGGTTTGGTTAGTGTGTTTTGGTGTGTAAGGGTTTGGTTGTGTAAGGTTTGGTGTGTAGGGTTTGGTTGTAAAGTTTGGTGTAGTAAGGTTTGGTTGTGTAAGGTTTGGTTGTGTAAGGTTTGGTAAGGTTTGGTTGTGTAAGGTTTGGTTGTGTAAGGTTTGGTTGTGTAGGGTTGGTTGTGTAAGGTTTGGTTGTGTAAGGTTTGGTTGTGTAAGGTTTGGTTGTGTAAGGTTTGGTTGTGGAAGGTTTGGTTGTGTAAGGTTTGGTGTGTAGGGTTTGGTTGTGTAAGGTTTGGTGTAAGGTTTGGTTGTGTAAACAGCAGAGATAGTGGAGGAGGAAGGCAGCGAGAGATAGTGAGGGAGGAAGACAGGAGAGATAGTGAGGAGGAAGACAAGGAGAGATAGTGAGGAGGAAGACAGCGAGAGATAGTGAGGGAGGAAGGCAGCGAGAGATAGTGAGGGAGGAAGGCAGCGAGAGATAGTGAGGGAGGAAGGCAGCGAGAGATAGTGAGGAGGAAGGCAGCGAGAGATAGTGAGGAGGAAGGGCGAGAGAGGTAGGGAGGGAGGAAGACAGCGAGAGATAGTGAGGAGGAAGGCAGGAGAGATAGTGAGGGAGGAAGGCAGCGAGAGATAGTGAGGGAGGAAGGCAGGAGAGATAGTGAGGAGGAAGGCAGAGAGATAGTGAGGGAGGAAGGCAGCGAGAGATAGTGAGGGAGGAAGACAGGAGAGATAGGTGAGGAGGAAGGCAGCGAGAGATAGTGAGGGAGGAAGACATGAGAGATAGTGGAGGGAGGAAGGCAGCGAGAGATAGTGAGGGAGGAAGGCAGCGGAGATGGTGAGGGAGGAAGACAGCGAGAGATAGTGAGGGGAGGAAGGCAGGAGAGATAGTGAGGGAGGAAGACAGGAGAGATAGGAGGGAGGAAGGCAAAGGAGAGATAGTGGGGAGGAAGACAGGAGAGATAGGAGGGAGGAAGACAGGAGATAGTGAGGGGAGGAAGGGAGGAAGGGAGGAAGACAGAGAGATAGTGAGGGAGGAAGGCAGGGAGAGATAGTGAGGGAGGAAGGCAGCGAGAGATAGTGAGGGAGAAGGCAGCGAGAGATAGTGAGGGAGGAAGGCAGCGAGAGATAGTGAGGGAGGAAGGCATGAGAGATAGTGAGGAGGAAGGCAGTGAGAGATAGTGAGGGAGGAAGACAGCGAGAGAGAAGTGAGGGAGGAAGACAGTGGAGAGATAGTGAGGGAGGAAGGCAGGAGAGAGGTGAGGGAGGAAGGGAAGCAGAGATAGTGAGGGAGGAAGGCAGGAGATAGGGTGAGGGAGGAAGACAGCGAGAGATAGTGAGGGAGGAAGACAGCGAGAGATAGTGAGGGAGGAAGGCAGCGAGATAGTGAGGGAGGAAGGCAGGAGAGATGGTGGGGGAGGGAAGGCAGGAGAGATAGTGAGGGAGGAAGACAGCGAGAGATAGTGAGGGAGGAAGACAGGAGAGATAGTGAGGGAGGAAGGCAGAGATAGTGAGGGAGGAAGGCAGCGAGAGATAGTGAGGAGGAAGACAGAGGAGAGATAGTGAGGGAGGAAGAGCAGAGAGCAGTGGGGAGGAAGACAGCAGAGATAGTGGGGAGGAAGGCAGGAGGATAGTGAGGGAGGAAGGCAAAGGGAGAGATAGTGAGGGAGGAAGGCAGCGAGAGATAGTGAGGGAGGAAGACAAAGGAGAGATAGTGAGGGAGGAAGGTAGGAGAGATAGTGAGGGAGAAAGGCAGCGAGAGATAGTGAGGAGGAAGGCAGGAGAGATAGTGAGGGAGGAAGGCAGAGAGAGATAGGAGGGAGGAAGACAGCGAGAGATAGTGGGAGGAAGGCAGGGAGATAGTGAGGGAGGAAGACAGAGAGAGGTGAGGGAGAAGACAGGAGAGATAGTGAGGGGAGGAAGGGGAGATAGTGGGGAGGAAGACAGCGAGATAGTGAGGAGGAAGGCAGAGAGATAGTGAGGGAGGAAGACAGGAGAGATAGTGAGGGAGGAAGGCAGCGAGAGATAGTGAGGGAGGAAGACAGCGAGAGATAGTGAGGAGGAAGACAGCGAGAGATAGTGAGAGGAAGGCAGCGAGAGATATAGTGGGGAGGGAGGAAGACAGGGAGATAGTGAGGGAGGAAGGCAGCGAGAGATAGTGAGGGAGGAAGACAGGAGAGATAGTGAGGGGAGGAGGAGGATAGTGAGGAGGAAGTGCCAAGGATGGAGGATGTGGGGAGTGGCTGACAAGCATTGGTCCGTCTTGTCCCCAGCACACACACACATGTTGGCCGGATGGGTCATGGCATTAGCATTCTTATTGTCTTATTCATTAATGGTGATAATGAGAAAGATAATGATACAACAGGTTTGAAATAAAAAATAATAATAATAATAATAATAATAATAATAATAATAATAATAATCATAATAATAATAATAATAATAATAATAATAATAATAATAATAATAATAATAATAATAATAATAATAATAATAATAATAATAATAATAATAATAATAATAATAATAATAATAATGTTCCTCCTTAAGACAGAATGTAAAGTACAGCACTATACCTCAGATTACACCATACCAACCCACTATACCACTATACCAACATGTTACTGGATCAAGACAACGCATTAAGGGTTTATAACTAAGACAACACTATTACTGAAGCCTGAGTGTGTACAGGAGACCTAACTAACATGTCTAGGGGCGTCACATCCTTCTGTCATGTCATAGGTCGTGTGTGTCATGTCACTCCCCCACCCCCCAGCCGCTGTAATATATAAAATTACTATATCATAAATAACATTTATATAATTACGTATAACAACATTTTATACAACCTGTGATAAATACGTGTAAGTCTACCTGTATATAGCCCTGTAGAACAATAACATTTACAACACAACCTGGATATCACCTGACCTTGGAAGGATACACACAGCTGAGTCTCATTATCTGAAATTCACTCTAGTTTTTGCTCTTAACGTCAGAATTTACGACTGATTGTAAGATGCATATGAATGACTCCCTGGGCGTCTTCTGGCACCAGGACACACACACACACACACACCCTCCGAGACGTATGTTAAGGAGCTTGGCCAGAGTATTCTTTGTGAGGTTGGGCTTCTGCTCTCCTAACCTAACCTCAGGGTTGGGATTGGGGTACTATAGAACTGACCACATATCCTAATGGCTAGTTTACATTATATGGGACCTATTAGGACTGGGGTCTTGTTGGACAATGGCCCAGCAACACGACTGACTCCAAAACCGAATGACTATATAACATTATGCAGAAGCCTATTAGAAACTGGGGCCTATTTGACCAGGCCCCATTGACATCAGCAAAACACCTGATAGCGACTTTTAATTTGCATATCATTATATCGCCCCAGCAAAAACAGGTGATGCCTCAGCGAATAAATAACGAGTTAATGAACGTCTTGATTATGAGGTAAGTACCGTGTTGGCTCGACTCACTGGCGTTAGTTATTGTGGCGAGTCGTATTGGTTCATCCGTAGATGGGGTAGATCTGTGCTACTACTACTACTACTATTACTACTAATAATAAAAACTCATACTAAATCTACATTAAAAACTTACAATAAAACAAACCTAATTTTCCCTTCACTATCACAATATATAACGTCACCAAACAATCTTATAAAATACAAGTAATTAAGACAAACAAAAACAACATTATTTTCACCAACATGATTACTGTCTTCACTCCCCCTGCACCTGGCTGCCTTAAGGAGATACTCAACAAAAAACTCTATAAATATCCAGTTACATGTACACTCTACTCTTTTGATTGGTCTAATTTACATATCAGAAAAGCAGTTTTGAGTGTATTACGGAACTCTGATACAGTGTTATTGCGTATACTGGTGGCTGGAGTTTGGTGCCCAGTGTTTCTGATACTAGGAGTGTGTGTGTGTGTGTGTGTGTTTATTTATCATTGTATATTAATATTGACGAAATCTCTCTCTTTCCACAGGCGCATCTAGGCTTCTTTCATCAACTTGCATCCTCTGCAGGTAAAGTAATGAATTATATCACACACACACACACACACACACACACACACACACACACACACACACACACACCTACCTCTACTTAGGCGTAAATAATTCGTGTAAAGATAGTTATGTGTGGCATAAGGTAAAATCTATAGTCAAGTACTGGACTGTGCCTCGCCATTTTCTGTGGGAGTGAGAAGTTGGGAGGGATGACTGAAGGAATTGTATCCCCGCAGCATAACAGGAGGAGGGTGGAGTTTATTTTGGTCTCTTGGTATATAGATAGATAGATAGATAGATAGATAGATAGATAGTGCAGCTATTTAACGAGAGGATAATTAATGAGATAGACATTTAAAGAGTTAAAGGGTGAGACACATTAAGATATAAACAATATTCTCATTGGATCTTTTACGTGGGTCATTAAGCTGTTGGTAAATGGTAATACATCTAGTGAATTATGTCGCTCTGGTATAATGACCCCGGTAAGTGATTGAGAATTTAATAGCATTGTCATCATTATCAATCACTATCAATATCAATTACCATTATCACTAAGCGTCATCAGTCACCATAATCACTAAGAATCATCAGTCACCATCATTATCAGTCACTATTAATCTCAGTCAGATAGTAGGAGCCTCAGTTTCACCGTGATTAATATGATCTTGGTGAAATATTTCTGGTTCGGAGTACACTGTATATATTCCCACGGCTCAGACCTTTTCGCCTCGCTGCCTGACTTAACTGACTCACTGACTGACTGACTGATTGACTCACTGACCGACCAACTTCCAACGTTCGTTATCTGTCACAGTCATTGGCTCTTACCGCACTGACTTGACGAAAAATTAACGTCCCTCGTGAGACACTCTAGCCACTGAGAGTTCGTCACTGAGGCCGACGAGAGACCCTGTGAGTAGGGCGGTCAGTGGTTTCTCTGTGTGTGAAGCGAGGAAGTGTATCTGTCCACAACATTACTCAAGAACGCTAAGAGGTACAGTGTATAAATTTGGTGTGTGTATACATCAAGACAGCCTCTAGAGTCTATGTGTTTTAGGATCAAAATGTCAAAGGTCAAAGGTCATAGTGTGAGCTTTCTTTGATTTACTCGTACTCAACATAATTTCAGGGAAGCAAGAGCTACAGTGTTCAGACTTGGGATGTGTGTTCACTATGATAACCTCCCTAACAGCTATGTGTTGTTGAGGTCAAAGGTCAAACTCACTGTTACCCAGAGGAGGGAGAAAGCAAAGACTGTTTATGTATCTCTGCCCGGCGTGTCATTTGTGTAATTTGTCGTGTCGCGCCGCTTGTCATTCTTTTCATTAATCAGTGATTCATCAAACTGTCACAGTAAACCTGAAGTCACTGGGCTGTAAAAGTCATGTCACTGTTGCAACGATAGTGGAGGTTGAAGGTACCACTTGATCTGTTAAGCTGGTCACTGTTACAACGGTAATGTGTGTTCAGGTAGTGTATCACCACATCTTACCGTCTGGCTGTTAGATCTAGTCTCAATAACAACGGTGGTGACGGTCGTAGCAGCGGTATTTGACTCACAGGCTGCGTCACCATCAACAAGAGGGAGAACTCAAGGTGATCGCTATCAACTGGGCTCCGGGCAGACCACAGCCTCGTGACCGCCCTGCTTGTCATTCTTGGTCACTTCTCATCCACCGCAAAATATTATTGTATTTTTCTTCTGGGAATTATAGAATGACGATTGGTGATTGTGGTAATTGTTGTGGTGGTGATTGTGATTGCATACCACAGTGTAGGACATAACACAGGTGCGAATATCATAATCCATCACAAACAAAGGTTCCAGTACCGTAAGTTACCACAATAACAAAGGTTCTACAGGATGTTGTTGGTGTTGATTTCCTGCATTCCTCAAGGCGCTTTTGTTTTACTTTTCGACCAGCTTCAGTCAGCTCTATGAATGTTGACCTTGAATGTTACAAGAGTTTGGGAGAATGTTGTCAGAGAACGTGTTACTTTACGTAGAAAGAAATACTCAGGTTAGGTTAGGTAACGTTAATTTGGGTTAGATTAGGTTGAATTAGGTTAGGTTAGGTTAAGTCAGGTTAATTTTAATTAGAATAGGTTAGGTTAGGTTAGGTTAGAGAAAATAGGTGAACGTATATTAAACAGTATTGTTTTGTTCTGACACAGCGACTGTCATTTGTTTCTCATCTCTGTGTTACTAAAGACAGAAAAATGCCACTTATTCAACGGCCATGTTACACAAAATTGCATAACAGGAAAACGAATATACTGTTTGTGATAACGTTGGTAATATATTCTTTATTTTTCACCAACAAGTAACGGAGTGCTGTTTGTTATTTTAGTTGTTTAGTAATGAAATGTAACGCAGTTGTAGTTTCTTTCCGTTTATAGACACACACATGGCGGGGCGGGGTGAAGTAGTGTCTCATGTACCAAGACAAGTAATGGAGTTTAATGTGTTCTTATTTACAATGATAATGATGAAAATATGTCGCCCACCGACCCACCCACTCACACCACCCTCCTCTACCCTTCTCGCCCACCGACCCACCCACTCACACCACCTCCTCTCACCCTTCTGCCCACCGACCCACCCACTACACCACCCTCCTCTACCCTTCTCGCCCACCGACCCACCCACCACACCACCTCCCACTCCACTCCCTTCTCGCCCACCGACCCACCCACCACACCCACCCTCTACCCTTCTCGCCCACCGACCCACCCACTCAAGGAAAGAACCCGAAGTACCTGGAAAATACTAGAAAATCATCAACAACCGTCTGAGAAATCACCGGAAACAACCAACAGAGTCAACTGCAGACAAGTCGGGTTCAGGAAAGGGAAGTCCACCACAACAGCGATAGCCCTGGCCATAGCCAGAGCCGCGGCGAGTGGTAGACAATGTAATCTAACCTCCGGGATGTAGGAAGGCATTTGACAAAGTCTGGCACGACGGTCTAAAATAAGATCCTCCAACTCGGACTTCCTGCCAACATTGAAAAGTTGCTTTGGAACTTTCTTGACGGCAGAAATGCCAGACTGAGGGTAGGACAACACACAGGATAGATCTTCCCACTCATGAGCGGAGCCCAGAGCGTCCTCCCCCACCCTATATATTATCTACACAAGTGACACCCGCCTCCCACTAGAATAGGTAACGAAGATATTATGTATGCAGATGACATCACCAAATAACAACACATCAAGGAAAAATCGCGAGCGTTACAGGCCGACAACACCAGGCGGAATTAGAAAGGTAAATAATTACGAAAAACAAAGGAAAATCCAAACCAGTCTCCGGAAATTCACAGTAATACCTTTATGCAGAAGGAAATCCATCCATTAGTAACCAATAATGGCCAGATAGAATACAAAAGCAGAGGACCCTCCTGGGCCTGCATATATCCACGACAGGTTACTCCCATCATGTCCACACCAGGAAGGAAAAAGCAAAGCTGAGAAAACTATATCGCTTAAAGCGCTTCCGAGAAAATAAACTCCGCCTGGTGACATCATTTATCACACCGATATTAACTTACCCAGCAATACCTCTTCATACTGTGAGCACCACTCAAATATTAAAATTACAGGTGGTCCAAATGAAGCCTAAGATTCACAGGCGAAAGATACCCCTTCACCAGAACCACAGCCGAGATACATTGAGACCTGAGAATGAAACCCATCAACCAGCATCTACAACACCTGGCCAGCAGAATCTGGCAAGGATAGAACGATCAGCAAGAACTCCTTCAAAGACTCCCACCAGATAACGACAACAACCATACATGGTTCCCAAGAAGTTACCAATCTCAAAAGGTCCATTACCACCCCCGATCTACACGGCAGGCAACAGACAACCTCCCTAGACCAACAGCCGTGCCAGTAGGTCGGCGGAATATGAAATAAGGCCGTTAAAACACCCATATATGGGGCAGGGTAGGATGTCTAGTGTCTGTCCGACAGACAAAACTAACCCATGACTCAACCCTAACACACTATTACCTTAGCTAGGCGGTCAGCCCGCCCTCTCTTACCTCCTCCTAAACTTCTTCAATTTCCGAACTATAACTCTTCCCCCACCTCTAATCTTCTTTCACCTTCCTTTTCTAAAAAAAAAAAAAAACCACCACACCACCCTCCCTCCACCCGTTTAGCCCACCGACCCACCCACTCACACCACCCTCCCTCTCCACCTGTTTAGCCCCCCTGGACCCACCCACTCACACCACCCTCCCCACCTGTCTAGCCCACCGACCCCACCCACTCACACCACCCTCCCCCACCCGTCTAGCCCACCGACCCACCCACTCACACCACCTCCCTCCACCGTCTGGCCCACTGACCCACCCACTCACCCACCTCCCTCCACCTGTTTAGCCACGACCCACCCCCACACCACCTCTACCCGTCTAGCCCACTCGACCCCACCCACCAGCACCCTCCCTCCACCCGTCTAGCCCACCGACCCACCCACTCCCCCCTCTCTCCCCATCTACCATTCCACCTCCCTAAAGCAGAGTAGCAGAAGAGGAGGGGGAGTGAGGAAGAGGAGAAAGAGGAGGAGGAGAGGAAGAAGAACAGGAAAAGAATGAGGATGAAAAGGAGGAGGACGAAGAGGAAGAGAAGAAGAAGAATGAACAGGAGGAAAAGAAGGAGAAGGCGGAGGAGGAAGAAAAAAGAACAAGACAAAGACTGAAGAAAAATGATAATAACTATAACTGGGAAAGAACCAGTAATAATAGCGGGTGTTTTATGTAGTCGTGAGAACAGCTTCTGGTCAGTCCTTGTGTGATGATTAAATTACTGCTGTGTTTTACTTCGTTATCCGGACATTATCAAGGTGATATTCGGTTAAATGAGAAACAGATTCTGGTTAAGGGAGAGATTGAGATTCCGGTTAAATAAGAGACAGTTTCCGGTTAAATAAGAGACAGTTCCCTTCATCTGTCTCGTTTTCTCTTTTTTATTGTCTTGCATTTCCTTCTGGCACATCACAAGCATATTCACAAGCTTACATACATACATACATACATACATACATACATACATACATACTGGCTCTAAACTACATACAAATATCAACAAACATCATCCCTTACACACACACACACACACACACACACACACACACACACACACACACACACACACACACACACACACACAGCGTCAAGGAATTTAGCCAGGAGTGACTAACATAAAGCTGGATATTACTCACACAAGATCTCGACCACTAATAACTTCAACCAGACCAGGAAACTACACGAGCTCCTTAACCAACAGTACAGGTCTTCACTCTTGTATATACGAGTATCTATATGAAGTACCTATATCAATATCTATAATCTATACCTATAATTATTATTTTTGGAGAATCTATAATGCAATGAAGTTATGAAGGTGAGAGAGAGAGCTGCCAGTCGTCCCATTCAAATCATATACAGATGATCTTTGTATGGCGTCTCTCTCTCTCTCTCCTTGCAAGCACAACCAAGGTCACGAGTCATTCGCTCACTTTATTCCTCCTCTCTCCTCCCTCCCTTCTTCTTCTTCTCCCTCCCTCTTCTCTCTCTTCCTCCTCTTCTCTCCTCCTTCTCCTCCCTCCTCTTCTCTCCTCCCTTCTTTCTCCTCCTTTCTCCTCCTCCCCCTCCTCCCTTCTCTCACCCCCTCCTCCCTCCCTTCTTTCTCCCTCCTCCCTCCCTCCTTCTCTCTCCCCTTTCTTCTCCCTCCCTCCCTCCCTTCTCCCCCACCCCCTCTTCTCCCTCCCTCTTCTCTCTCTCCTCCTCTTCTCTCCCCACCCCTTTCTCCTCCTTCTCTCCCTCCCTTCTCTCCTCACCCCCTCTTCTTCTCTCCCTCCTCTTCTCTCCCTCACCCCTCTTTTCTCCCTCCCCTCTTTCTCCCTCCCTCTCTCCCTCCCTCTTCTTCTCTCCCTCTTCTTCTTCCCCTCCCTCCTCTCTCCCTCCCTCTTTCTCCCTCCTCTTCTCTCTCTCCTCCTCTTTCTCTCCCTCACCCCCTCTTCCTCTCCCTCCCTCTTTCTCTCTCTCTCACCTTCTTCTCCCTCCCTCTTCTCCTCCCTCCTTCTCCTCCTCCTTCCCTCCCCTCCCTCC
>NW_024738481.1:35000-50000 GCF_018991925.1 Homarus americanus
AAGTAAGTCTTCCTTCATCTAAGACTTCCTTCAGTTAAGTAAGTCTTCCTTCATTTTAAGACTTCCTTCAGTTAAGTAAGTCTTCCTTCATTTTAAGACTTCCTTCAGTTAAGTAAGTCTTCCTTCATCTTAAGACTTCCTTCAGTTAAGTAAGTCTTCCTTCATCTAAGACTTCCTTCAGTTAAGTAAGTCTTCCTTCATCTTAAGATTTCCTTCTGTTAAGTAAGTCTTCCTTTGTCTTAAGTTTCCTTCTGTTAAGTAAGTCTTCCTTCATCCTAGAACTTCCTTCAGTTAAGTAAGTCTTCCTTCATCCTAAGACTTCCTTGTTCAGTTAAGTAAGTCTTCCTTCATCTTAAAGACTTCCTTCAGTTAAGTAAGAATCTTCCTTCATTTTAAGACTTCCTTCAGTTCAGTAAGTCTTCCTTCATCTAAGACTTCCTTCAGTTCAGTAAGTCTTCCTTCATCTAAGAACCGGCTTCAGTTAAGTAAGTCTTCCTTCATCTTAAGATTTCCTTCAGTTAAGTAAGTCTTCCTTCATCTAAGACTTCCTTCAGTTAAGTAAGTTTCCTTCATTTAAGACTTCCTTCAGTTAAGTAAGTCTTCCTTCATCTTAAGATTTCCTTCTGTTAAGTAAGTCTTCCTTCATCTAAGACTTCCTTCAGTTAAGTAAGTCTTCCTTCATCTAAGACTTCCTTCAGTTAAGTAAGTCTTCCTTCATTTTAAGACTTCCTTCAGTTAAGTAAGTCTTCCTTCATCTTAAGATTTCCTTCTGTTAAGTAAGTCTTCCTTCATCTAAGACTTCCTTCAGTTAAGTAAGTCTTCCTTCATCTAAGACTTCCTTCAGTTAAGTAAGTCTTCCTTCATCTTAAGACTTCCTTCAGTTAAGTAAGTCTTCGTTCATCTAAGACTTCCTTCAGTTAAGTAAGTCTCCCTTCATCTTAAGACTTCCTTCAGTTAAGTAAGTCTTCCTTCATCTAAGACTTCCTTCAGTTAAGTAAGTCTTCCTTCATCTTAAGACTTCCTTCAGTTAAGTAAGTCTTCGTTCATCTAAGACTTCCTTCAGTTAAGTAAGTCTTCCTTCATCTAAGACTTCCTTCAGTTAAGTAAGTCTTCCTTCACTTGACATAATCTCTCCCTGGGTCAGTAACTCCCAGGCGAGACACAACTACAGTACAAACATCGAGCTAAGACCAAGGTCTTAGGTAGAGTATATCTCTCTCCCTCTCTCCCTCCTTCATAATCTCCCTTCCTCCTTTTCTCCTAATCTCCCCTCCTTCCCTCCTTCCCTGCCTCCTCATAACCTCCCCCCCTCCCTCCCCCCTAATCTCCCTTCCTCCTTCCCTCCTAATCTCCTGTAAACGCCTTGGTTAAGGACGTTCAGGTGACGGGCAAGTCGAAGGGAATGATTGAAACTCGCCTTTTGACGCATTCAATATTTATTGATGTGGTCAAATCCTGCAGAGAACAAGGCGTTCATTAGTATTACATGGTGATCTATCTAATACATAATTAGTTAGTCTCAGACGATTTCATCTTAATTACAATTGATTATGAAGCATAGTGACATGATACAAAGTTCATAACTCTATTAATCTTAGTTACACTTCATTCGGCATTGTCTTATTTCTCCAGATAAGGCAGAAACGAGTAGGCATAATTATTCCAATGTTTCAGTACTGAGGGGTATGTCATCACTTTAGCTGTACTGTACTTACAAGTGCGGGTCAATGCGAACCAGTATGGTGACCAGTATGGTGTTCCAAGGGACAATAGTACTGTGCAAATTGTTCCAGCACAAAACTCGGCCAGGATTGGGAGTTGTTGTTTACCACAGAGGGCTGGTGGCTGCATGGTCCTTTTAGCATCACTTGAGAAGGAGATCTGCCTCATGGAGGCCAGGCGGCCACGCCACACTTTAAACCATACACTCAGCAGAATCAGGGCATCTTGTTTGTGCAGGTCGCGTGGGGGCGGCGGTGCACGTGGTCCCAGGCTGATAGGTTGAACGTTTGTTCGGGTAAGGCAACGCCAGCACTGTAGTTGAAGCCAGCGGCGATAACACTCCCTTCCTCCTTCTTTGCTTCCCTGCCTCCTCATAACCTCCCTTCCCTGCCTCCCCTCACCGCCTCCTTCCTGCCTCCTCATAACCTCCCTTCCTGCCTCCTCCTCATAACCTCCCTTCCCTGCCTCCTCATAACCCTCCTTCCCTGCCTCCCTCATAACCCTCCCTCCCTGCCTCCTCATAACCTCCCTTCCCTGCCTCCCTCATAACCTCCCTTCCCTGCCCCTCATAACCTCCCTTCCTGCCTCCTCATAACCTCCCTTCCTGCCTCCTCATAACCTCCCTTCCTGCCTCCTCATAACCCTCCCTTCCTGCCTCCTCATAACCTCCCTTCCTGCTCCTCATAACCTCCCCTTCCTGCCTCCTCATAACCCTCCCTTCCCTGCCTCCTCATAACCCCCCTTCCCTGCCTCCTCATAACCTCCTCCCTTCCCTGCCTCCTCATAACCTCCCTTCCCTGCCTCCTCATAACCTCCCTTCCTGCCTCCCCTATAACCCTCCTCCCTGCCTCCTCATAACCTCCCTTCCCTGCCTCCCTCATAACCCCCTTCCCTGCCTCCTCATAACCTCCTTCCCTTCCTCCTCAAACCTCCCTTCCCCTTCTCATTGCCTCCTCTTCCCTCCTAGTAACCCTCTGGTTGGTCCCTAGCATTATTTAGGTGGTGGGAGATTGAAGAAGGGTGGTGGGGAGATTTGCTAGGTTGGGAGATGAAGTTTGATTGATTGATTGAAACAGTTTTAGCCAGAAAAATGGAAACAACGGAGTACCTGTGTGATTTTATCAAGATTTATTCATCCACGTTTTCATTAGATTTATATATATATATATATATATATTTATTCACATCTTCAGAGGCTTCTGAAGATGTCTTGAATAAAGACGAAAGCCAAGGTGCTCGTTGTTTCCTTTTCCGTGTGATTTTACTTCCATCTTTATCCACGTTTTCATATATATATATATATATATATATATAACACTAAAAGCTTTAGTGTCCTGTGGCTCAGCCGGTGTTGTTCCCTAGTCACACCCAGTAGGTCGAGGGTTCAGATTCTTGTTGGTGAGGTTGTTGATTATATATATATATATATTACAGTGGAATTGAAAAACATAAGTATAATGGGGAGCAGTACAATATGGGTTGTACTGTAATAAGGTTGAACAAGAGGACAGAGCTGTCAGGATTATGTCTAGTTGCAATTATGTTTATTGCACTGGTAATTAATTATTTATTTACATGATAATTTCGATAAAACGGTTTTGATGGTACAATAAAAGCAGTTACTGTAAATATAGTAAGTGTTACAAGTAATATTATTACTTCGACAATAGATATTTTTAAGAGATTATTTGGAAGGAGCGTAGTCTTTGCTCGGATGGGTGGGGTGTTGTTCCACACCCTCACACCAGGATATTTTATGGAGTCTGGGACTGAGAAGAGCTCATGGGGTGGTCTTAGTAGCGCTAGGTGCCTTAAGTTATCTCTGATTATTCCGGAACTGGAAATAATTATTGTCAAGCAAGTGATTGATAGATTTGTAAACAAAGAGGGCACAGCAGTAAGTGTTTATCCTCGAATTTTAAAAATTTCAATATAGCAAATTTTTTCGTTTGGTGATCTGTTTTTCAAGTAGGTCATTGTCCGTACAACTCTCTTTTGTGCAGTAACCAGAGATTGTGTTTTTGAAGAGCCAGAGGCCCCCATAGTGTGTGGCAGTGCATCAGAGTGTTGGTAAACAAATCATGATAGATTTCTTTTCATTGCTGTGAGTGGTGACTGTCAAGTGTGATACATGATACCACACTGTTTATTGATTTTACTGTGAATGGCTTGTATGTGGTTTCTCCAGTTCAGTTTCTCATCAACAATAACTCCGAGGAATTTAGTATTTTGTTCGCGTTTGAGGACTATATTACCAAGGTACAGGGGTCCAAGTCTAGGGGTAAGTTTTTCCTTCTGTGAAAGATCGTGTAGTGGGCTTTCTCAAGGTTTAAGGTCAGTTTATTACGTACTAAAGTCGATTTTAGTTAATTCAGTGTTCATAGTTCTCATCAAGGAATGGAGGTCTGAGTTGCTGGCATAGAGATTACTATCGTCTGCAAATAAGTTGTATTTATGGTGTGCTGGCGTGGACTATGTCGTTTATGTACAACAAAACAGTACTGGACCGAGAATGGAACCTTGGGGGACTCCATACATGATTGGCGAAGAGTCAGATTGGTGGTTATAACAGACATACTGCATCCTGCTGGACAGATATAAGGTAAACCAATTGTGGGACAGGCCCTAACGCCGTAATGTTCAAGCTTTGAAAGGAGGATGGTATGGTCGACAGTATCGAAGGCTTTAGAGAGGTCCAAGAATATACCGACTGTGAACTGACTGTCATCAAAGGAATTTAAGATGTCATTAGTAAAGGATAGCAGAGCACACTCAGTCGACCTTCTAGCTCTAAATCCAAACTGGGAGTCTGTAAAGATGTTATTGGCATTGCAGAAGGAATTTAGTCAAATACATGCTAGCTTTTCCAGTATCTTACTCAAGGCTGGGAGGACTGATATGGGGATAATAATTAATTACGTGGTGGGGATGGGGGAGGATAGCTTCCCAATTTCAAACAATACCCTAAATCCAGCCAATCACAGCAGACAAGACAATCAGAGCAACCAATCATAACCCCGGCTGAAATACACTGGCGTACTCTGACGTCATCAATATAGTACCTTCTCTCCTCTCTTTCTCCAGTGACATCACATGCTAGCCCCGCCCCGATGTGATGACGTCATAAGTAGTTCCTCCATTTCAGATGACGTACCAAGAATTCAACAACAGCCTCACCCCGTTTCTAATGACGTCACGAGTCTATATTGAAGTTTTATAAAGCTGTTTATTGCTGCCACTGAGACCTATAGTGAACGATGCTTCATAAACCCTTAAAACAAAACTAAACAACACTCACTTTACGTAATCATATCAGCACAGTAAGTATAGTAAGGCCAGGGTAATAATCTCCCCCGCCCCACCTCCTTGCCCTCCCCTCTCTCCCCTCCACTTCCCCTCCCACTTCTCCTCCTCCCCTCCAAGTGACCAAGTGGAATGTATGGAACGTGAAGCTCTCAGTTAACAAATGACTTAAAAGTAAAGCCAGCAACTCACAGTAGTAGTAGTAGTAGTAGTAGTAGTCGTAGTAATAATCAGTAATAGTAGTAATAGCAGTAGTAGTAGTAGTAGTAATAATATATGGAATAACGACATGTTTTAGTCAGGGTTAGTTTAGGTAAGTTACTCCTGGTTATAAAAATAGACAATGCCCGTTTTCCTTCATCATACGGTATGCTTGTCACACACACACACACACACACACACACACACACACACACACACACACACACACACACACACACACACACACACACACACACTTCACACACTTTAGTATGATCAGTATCCTGAGATGAGGGTGTGTGGTCAGGTGTCTCTGGATTAACCTGAATAAAGAATATATATTACTTCCACCCACGTATATCCTCAGCTCCTGGAGCACTTTCAGTCACGGGTTGGTTGGGTGGGTTGGCAGGGTGGGTTGGTGGGGTGGGTTGGCAGAGTGAGTTGGTGGGAGTGGGTGGAGTGGAGGGTAAATGGGTTGTGATTAGGCCTCGTTCGTGTTAGGTGATATTATTGTACACACACACACACGCACACACACACACACACACACACACACACACACACACACACGCACACACACACACACACACAGATCAGTGACCTTTCTTACCCTTAACTCTCCCCCACCATCCCTCCCCCCTACCTCTCTCCCCTCCCTACCTCTCCTCCTCCTCCCCACCTCTCTCCTCCTCCCCTACCTTTCCTCCTCCTCCCTACCTCTCCTCACCCCTCCTACCTCCCCTCACTCCCTCCCCTACCTCTCCCTAACCCCTCCCCTCCTCCTCACCCCTCCCTCCCCTCCCTCACCCCTCCCCTACCTCTCCTCACCCCCTCCCCTACCTCTCCCTCCACCCCCACCCCCTCCCCTCTCCTTACCTCCCCACCTCTCCTCACCCCTCCCCTACCTCTCCTCACCCCACCCTACCTCTCCTCCCCACACCTCCCTCCCTCACCTCCTACCTCTCCCTCACCCCTCTACTCTCCTCACCTCTCTACCTCTCCCCTCACCCCTCCCCTACCTCTCCTCCACCCCTCCCTACCTCTCCTCGCCCCTCCCTACCTCTCCTCCACCCCTCCCTACCTCTCCTCCTTCCCACCCCTACTCTCCTCACCTCCCTACCCCTCTCCCCTCACACCTCCCTCCCTCTCCTCACCCCACCCCTACCTCCCTCACCCCACCCCCTACCTCTCCTCACCCCTCCCTCTCTCTCCCCTCACTCCTCCTCACCCCACCCCTACCTCTCCTCACCCCACCCCTACCTCTCCTCACCCCTCCCTACCTCTCCCTCACCCCTCCCCTACCTCTCCCTCACCCCCACCCCTACCTCTCCCCTCACTCTCCCCACCCTCTCCTCACCTCCCCCTCTCCTCCCTCTCCCCTACCTCCTCCTCCTCCCCCCTCTCTCCCCTCCCTACCTCTCCTCCCACCCCACCTACCTCTCCCTCCCACCCCTCCCTACCTCTCCTCAGCCCTCCCTACCTCTCCTCCCTCCTCCCTACCTCTCCTCACCCCTCCCTACCTCTCTTCACCTCCTACCTCTCCTCCCTCCTCCCTACCTCCCTAACCCCTCCCTACCTCCTCCCTAACCCCT
This sequence comes from Homarus americanus, assembly GCF_018991925.1. Classification (NCBI taxonomy): domain Eukaryota; kingdom Metazoa; phylum Arthropoda; class Malacostraca; order Decapoda; family Nephropidae; genus Homarus; species Homarus americanus. Next base: position 41,822 of record NW_024738481.1, read on the forward strand.
CCCCTCTCCACCCCTCCCCTACCTCCCCTCCTCTCCCCCTCCTCACCCCTCCCCTCTCCCCTCACCCCACCCTACCCTCTCCTCCCCTCCCTACTCCTCCTCACCCCACCCTACCTCTCCTCACCCCCACCCCCTCTCCTCACCCCTCCCCTCCTCACCCCTCTATGGTTGTTGATATATGGTATTATTTGACCGTAATACTCTGTATTTGGTCTGGTATAACCTTTAATTTTTGGCTTAGGTAAAAACTGTTTGGTCAGGTCAGGTCACGTCAGGTCAGGTCAGGTTAGATTAGGTTAGGTTAGGTTAGGTTAGTATACATTGTTTTGTCCGGCCGGTATTTCGTCTGGGCACCCACAGCAGACAATGTGACCAGGGACCTTTGACTGTGTGGGTGTGTGTGTGTGTGTGTGTGTGTGTGTGTGTGTGTGTGCGCGTGTGTGTGTGTGTGTGTGTGTGTGTGTGTGTGTGTGTGTGTGTGTGTGTGTGTGTGTGTGTGTGTGTGTGTGTGTGTGTGTGTGTGTGTGCGTGTGTGTGTGTGCGTGTGTGTGTGCGTGTGTGTGTGTGTGTGTGTGTGTGTGTATAATAATAATCATAATAATAATTAACGGTTTATTGAAAGAGCTTGGCAGTAGAAGGCTGAAAATATACAGTTACATATTTGGGGAATGGGTTATGAATTACAAATAATATACAAGTGACATAAGTGACACAAATAAGACATATAATAACTTAGATGGGGATCAGCTCAAACTACAGTTCATTTCAACATAGTGACAGTGTAGGGAGCAGTGTTTACTGGGAGTAAATACACTGATTTATTACATGTTATTGATAATTTTACAATGGTTGGGACTGGGCTGTTCTTATAGCGATCAGTTCGTGCACGTATGGGCTGGATGCGGTTGTGGTGTCGAACAGCAATTCTCGGACAGGGGATCTCAGGTGGTAGTAGGGGCCGGTGTCGGGGATGGTGTAGAAGCTTCTTACCAAATTTGCAGATGAGGCCGTGGTGATGGTCAGTGAGAGTCGAAAGGGTCAGTGTGTTGAGCGCTTCTTGATATGTGGAGTAGGAAGGGGAGAGAATAATCTTGCATGCCCTCTTTTGCACTTTTTCTAGGTGTTTACGTTGTGTGGCATTTAGGGAGGAAGACCAGGTGGGGGAGGCATAGGTGAGCTTGGGAAGTATGAATGTTGTGTATACACTGAGGAGCTCGTGTGCAGGAACTCCGAGGGACTTGAGTCGGCGGAGGAGGTGGAGACGGAAACTGGAGGATTTGACAACTTCACTGACGTGTGGTTTCCAATTTAGTTTGTTGTCTATGGTGACGCCGAGGAGCTTCGTGGAATCTACAACCTGGAGTGTGTTCGGACCTAGGGTAATGGAAGGAGGTGGGACAATGTCGGAGGAGAGGTTGATGTGCATAACCATGGTCTTGGTATGGTTGATGGTGACATGGTTGTTGGTGGCCCAGTTTTGGAGACTGTTCAATAAATCCTGAAGGGCGGTATAGTTGGGAGCAGAATTGTTGACGCTGATCCCAATGGTGGAGTCGTCGACATATTTCCAGCGAGCAGGGGTTTCTCTTAGGGCATCATTGATGAGCATAAGGAAGCAGAGTGGTCCCATCTTGGTGCCTTGGGGGACGCCACAGGTGAGTGACTGAAAGGTGGAGACAGCCCCTCGGAAGGTACAGCTTGGCGTCGGTCACTGAGGAAGTCTGTGTCATGGTAAGACTTCTCCGAAGGCCGAGGTCAATAGCTTTGTTGATGATTATATTGTGGTCGACTAGGTCGAATGCTTTAGTGAAATCAATGAAGGCGACAGCTACAGACGTTTTTCGTTTCTCGAGATGGCGGTATATGTAATCGAGAAAGCTGACAAGACAGTGAGTGGTGGAGGAAGTTTTCATGTTGCCAAATTGCTGAGGGTCTACGACTCCTGCAATATCAGCATAAGCCCAGTCAAACACAAAACTTTCACAGATTAGGCTGGGTATTGGGGTGATTGCAATAGGTCGTAGCTGATTTAAGGATTGTGGGCGTGTGTGTGTGTGTGTGTGTGTGGGTGTGTGTGTGTGTACATTTATACATACATAAATTGTCGAGTCATCTATATAAATGATGTACTGTATCTTGGTTATAAATGAATAAAATATTAAGATCTTGCTCAAATAATATACCTCAGACTACAGACGATTACATAAAGAAAACCTCAATGGTAATTATGTGATTAAAAGGTGATAATCATTAATAATTACTTTATCACTGTCACTCGCGGCATCTAGATAATTAATAGGTGTCTTTGTTAATCATCATGCAACATATTGAGCAATAAAATGTGTTTGTTGTTGTTGTTGCCACCGATCTGTTTTTTTTTCCTTCTTGAACGCAACAGCTGTGGTGACCGGTGTTGCCATCAGAGTGGGTGGTGGTTATTATTATTATCCTGCTGCAGGGTGAGGTATGTTGCGGTTACGTGATGTGTTTCTGTTGGTTTGTGTAGTCAGGTGAGGATTATTAAGTTGAATTTGCGGTGGGTTTTTTTTTTTTTAGTAGTGGTAAAATATATTATTGAATCATTGTCTCCCTCCCTCCCTTCCTCCCTCCCTCCGACCATAACAAGGCACAATACCGCCATATGGTTACAAGGGTCCGGTGATATAATAGTGACCTGAAGCACACCCCACCAGAGGTCAGAGGTCATCCACCATTGTGCTGTTCCTTGGTAGTGGCTGTGTGTGTGTGTGTGTGTGTGTGTGTGTGTGTGTGTGTGTGTGTGTGTGTGTGTGTGTGTGTGTATGTGTGTGTGTGTGTGTGTGTGTGTGTGTGTGTGTGTGTAATAATACTACAGTAATACTAATAATAATAATTAACGGTTTATTGAAAGAGCATGGCAGCCGGAAGGCTGAAAATATACAGTTGCATAATTGGGGAACGGGTCTCTTAATTGACAAATAATATACAAGTAACATAAGTGATATAAACGAGATATATGGTGACAAGGTGGGGAGAAGGTCATACTACAGGGCATTTCAACATAGTGACAGTGCAAAAAGGTAAGATTGACTGGGAGTCAATACACTGGTTGATTACAAGTTATTGATAATTTTACAATGGTTGAGACTGGGCTGTTCGTATAGCGATCAGTAGGTGCTCGTATGGACTGGATGCGGTTGTGGTGTCGAACAGCAATTCTCGGACAAGGGATCTCAGGTGGTAGTAGGAGCCGGTGTCGAGGATAGTGCAGAAGTTTCTCACCAAATTTGCAGATGAGGTCGTGGTGATGGTCAGAGAGAGCCGAGAGGGTCAGTGTGTCGAGCGCTTCTTGATATGTGGAGTAGGAAGGGGAGAGAATGATCTTGCGTGCCCTCTCATACACTGTTTTAGGTGTTTACGTTGTGTGGCATTTAGGGAGGAAGACCAGGTATGGGAGGCATAGGTGAGCTTGGGAAGTATGAATGTTGAGTAAACACTAAAGAGCTCGGGCGCAGGAACTCCTAGGGACTTGAGTCGGCAGAGGAGATGGAGACGGAAACTGGAAGATTTGGCAACTTCACTGACGTGTTTTTTCCAATTTAGTTTGTTTTCTATGGTGACGCCGAGGAGCTTAGTGGAGTCTACAACCTGGACTGTGTTGGGGCCTAAGGTAATGGAAGGGGATGGGACAACGTCGGAGGAGAGGTTGATGTGCATAACCATGGTCTTGGTATGGTTGATGGTGATGGAGACTTCAGTAAATCCTGGAGGGCGGTATAGTCGGGAGCAGAGTTGTTAACATTGATCCCAATGGTGGAGTCGTCGACATATTTTTTCAGCGAGCAGAGGTTTCTCTGAGGGCATCATTGATAAGCATAAGGAAGCAGAGCGGTCCCATTTTTGTGCCTTGGGGGACGCGACAGGTGAGTGACTGAAATGTGGAGACAGACCCTCGGAAGCGTACGGCTTGGCGTTGGTCACTAAAGAAGCCATGGTATAAGACTTCTTCGAAACCCGAGGTCGATAGCTTTGTTGATGATTAAATTGTGGTCGACTTGGTCAAAAGCTTTGGTGACGTCAATGAGGGCGACAGCCACAGCCGTTTTTCGTTTTTCCAGATGGCGGTATATGTAGTTGAGAAAGCTGACAAGACAGTGAGTGGTGGAGGAAGTTTTCATATTACCAAATTGCTGAGGATCTACGGCTCCTGCAATATCAGCATAAGCCCAGTCAAACACGAAACTCTCACAGATTAAGCTGGGTATTGGGGTCGTAGCTCATTTAAGGATTGTGGACCGGTTGACTTGGGCACTGGTGATACATATGAGGTATTCCAGTCAGCTGGGCATCTTGCTTGGCTGAGGGAGGCATTGGTGATGGGGCAGAGAGGTTTAACTAGTTCCGGGGAGAACTTCTTGTAGAGTTTCATGGGTAAGTCAATGGGGTGGTGGAGTGCTTTAGCTTCAGTTTGTCCAGACGTTTTGCTTCTTCAAATTCTTCTTCTAAGTCAGTGTGTGTGTGTGTGTACGTGTGTGTGTGTTTGTGTGTGTGTGTGTGTGTGTGCGTGTGTAATAATAATAATAAACGGTTTATTGAAAAAGTTTGTAGCCCCAATGCTGAAAATATACATTGGACATAAATGACTTATTACATACATTGGTGGTTTAACAAAAGCCTTCATTAGAGAAAGGTGAAGGAACATACAGTGAACATACAGATTAATGTTTACACACGTAGATCATGTGAGCTGAGGTGTTGAACAGCAGACACGTAGTGTAGTAACTCCCTCACAGATGGTGTTATGAGGGGCATCACGTGGAGTACTAGTTCCCTCACAGGTGGTGTTATGAGGGGCTTGACGTGGTGTAGTAATTCCCTCACGGATGGTGTTACGAGGGGCCTGATGATGTAGTAATTCCCTCACAGATGGTGTTATGAGGGGCCTGATGTGGCGTAGTAATTCCCTCACAGATGGTGTTATGAGGGGCATCACGTGGTGTAGTAATTCCCTCACAGACGGTGTTATGAGGAACTTTACATGATGCTGTAGCAACTCATTCACTACGTGGTGTCGTAGCATCACGGGGACACCAAGTGGGTAAGGTGTTGTCCCAGGCCTCTCTATCGTGGAGTCTCAGGGGAATTATCACTGGGTACCTGGGACCTCACTGTGTGAAGGTTAGCTTGGGTAGACTCAACTGTAACTGCTGAGTTGTTTTTCACTGACTTAACCACTGTTCACCACTATTCAACACTGGTTCCATTCCTTTCCCAAATGAAATAGTAACTTCTGGCGAGAACTTGTTGATATTCCGGTGGGGAGGAGGGTTGAGGGGAGGGAGTTGGTATGGGCCAACATAATAGTTGACGTGGCTGCTGCTGAGCAGCGTCAGGTGCGTCTGACCCGTCTTGACCCGTCCGGGGTCAAGGATGAAGGTGTGTGTGTGTGTGTGTACATGTAAGAACATAAGAATGGAGGAAACTGCAGCGGGCCTATTGGCCCATACTGGGCAGTCCCGTTTACACCCAACCCCTATCGCTCATATAGGCATCCAACCTATGTTTGAAGCAATTCAGCTTTTTCGAGTTAATGATGATATTTGGTAACTTGTTCCATTCATCCACTACTCTGTTTCCAAACCAGTGTTTACCTATTTCACCCCTAAATCTAAATTTGTCTAATTTAAAACCATTGTTACGAGTTCGCTCCTGGTTGGATAGTTTGAGTACCTTTGTAATGTCCCTTTTGTTTAGCCCTGCCTTCCACTTATACACCTCTATCAGGTCGCCCCTCACTCTACGTCTCTCAAGGGAGTGCAAATTAAGATGCTTTAACCTGTCTCTATATTCAAGGTTCCTAATGCCCGGGATTAGTCTTGTCTTTCTCCTCTGAATTCTTTCCAAGGATTCTATATCCATTCTGTAATACGGTGACCAGAACTGAACTGCTTAATCCAGGTGTGGTCTCACAAGAGCAAGATACAGTTTTAGGATGACCTAGCTAGTCTTGTAACTAACACTCCTTTGTATGAACCCAAGTACTTTATTAGCCTTGTTACGAGCAAAAACACATTGTTTACTTGGTTTAAGGTTCCTACTTATCATTACTCCTAAATCTCTCTCGCAGTCGGATTTCTCTATGGCATCGTTGTTCATCTGGTATCTGGTTTCCCTGTTTACATCTCCTATACTGAGTACTTTACATTTGTCGACGTTGAATTTCATCTGCCATTTTTCAGACCATTCGAAAAATTTGTTTAGATCTTCCTGTAGTTTTGCCGAGTCCTCGTCAGATTTAATAACACGTCCTATTTTAGTGTCATCAGCAAATTTACTTATGTTGCTGTCTATGCCGATATCTATGTCGTTTATGTATATAATAAATAATAATGGTCCAAGTACTGAGCCTTGGGGAACTCCACTTGTGACGTTGCTCCAATGGGATTTAGTGCCGTTAATGCTCACTCGCTGTTTCCTGTCCTGTAACCACGCCCTAATCCATTTAAGGATGTACCTTTGATGCCATGAGCTTCTACCTTTCTAATTAGTCTTTCGTGGGGGACTCTGTCGAAGGCTTTGCTAAAGTCGAGATATACCACATCATAATTGTGCCCCTCGTCCACCGATTCGAAAACTGATGAAAAGAATGTTAATAGATTAGTTAGACAAGAACGTCCGCTTGTGAAGCCATGCTGGGAATCATTGATCAATCGGTGCTTCTCCAGGTGATTTCGAATAGAGTTTGAAATGATTGTTTCCAGTAATTTGCCTACTATTGATGTTAGACTGATTGGGCGGTAGTTAGAGGATAGTGATCTATCCCCCTTCTTGAAAATCGGTATTACATTCGCTATCCTCCAGGATTCTGGTACTACACCTGTTTTAAGGACATGTTAAACAACTTTGCTAAGGGCATACTAAGCTCTTCCTTACATTCCTTTAATACTCTGGCAAATATCTCATCGGGACCAGGTGACTTATTAGGCTTTAGTTTGTCTATTTGCTTACTAACATCGTTACTAGTCACTACTATCTCGCTTAATTTGTTTTCTTCACTATCTCTGAATAGAGTCGGTGCCTCGGGTATCATGTTTAAATTTTCAGTGGTGAAAACTGTTGAAAAATATTTATTCAAATTATTGCTCATTTCTCCGTCGTTATCAGTGAGCTCGCCGGAGTCTGACCGTATTGGTCCAATCTTTTCTCGTGTTTTAGTTTGATACATTTGGTAGAATCCTTTGGGGTTTGTCTTCGCCTCCCTTGCTATCCTTACCTCATTATTCCTCTTTGCTTTCCTTATCTCGGTTTTAACCCTACTCGCCAATACCCTATAATAGTCCCGGAGGTGAATTTCGCCACGATTTATCCTTCTACCTATAGGCTTCCTTTGGCCAATGATGTTCTTTAAATAATTATTTATCCATTTAGGGTCATTGTTGTCTGATCTGAGTTTTTTGTATGGTATGTTCTGCCTTTGTGCATTAAGTAACACTTTATTTAAATTGTCGTGGAACTCGACAATCTCAGATCTTGTTATCAGGTCGGTGCCATCTGTCAGGTTCACGCCCAAGCATGACACCCCCTCTCTCGGCTGCCTCTTTAAACTATCAAAGTTTGCCTTTCTGAAATCTGGGACTTTAATGGAATTTTCCTTGCGTCTGACCTGAAAATCTAGCTGGAATCTAATTTCTTTGTGACCGCTGTTTGCAAGTTCATTCCCTGCCTTGACATTGCTAATGAGGTTTTCTCTGTTCAACAGAACTAAATCGAGTATATTATTACCCCAGGTGGGTTCGGTTATATGTTGACTTAGGAAACAGTCCTGGATCGTTTCGAGGAAATCCTCTGATACTGAGTTACCCGTAAGGTCAGTCCAATCTATTTGGCCAAGGTTAAAGTCGCCTACTATACAGACTTTGTTGTGTATGGAAGCCCATGCGCATTTCATCCCAGATAAGTCGCTCGTTAACTCTATCAAGATTGGGAGGTCTATATATTACTCCTGTGATTAATTTTTCCCGACCGTTGCTTAATTCTATCCAAATTGTTTCTGTATTCCTCTCAGTTTTTATTTCCTTATTTATTTCACACTTCAGATTATCCCTAACATAGATTGCTACTCCGCCTCCTTTCCTGGTCTGCCTATCGGTATGGAACAGTTTGTAACCCGCAATTTGGTATTCGACTGGTAACTCATGTG
>NW_024738481.1:55000-182211 GCF_018991925.1 Homarus americanus
CTGTTCACCCAGATCAGCCTATAATAGCATTTGATAATATCACCCAGTTAGCTATAGGTCTTGTGGGTCTTATTTACCCCTGGATAGAGAATGGTTAGAGAGAGAGAGAGGAATGAAAACATATCCATGAGAAAGTGATTGAAAGGTGAAGGATGGGGTGAAGGATGAGAAGAAGATGAGGAAGGATGAGGGTGAATGATGGGGTGAAGGATGAGGAATGATGAGGGAAGGATGAGGGTGAAGGATGAGGGTGAAGGATGAGGGTGAAGGATGAGGTTGAAGGACGAGGGGAATGAAGGGTAAGTGTTGAGAGACGTGTGACTCAGAGGAGGTGATGAGGGGGAGCCAAGGAGAGAGACAGAGAGACGGTGAGAGACGAGACAAAGAGAGACAGAGACAAGGAGAGACAGACAGAGAGAGACAAAGAGAGACAGAGACAGGGAGAGACAGACAAAGGCAGAGACAGACAGAGACAGGGAGAGGCAGACAGAGAGAGACAAAGAGAGACAGAGACAGGGAGAGACAGACAGAGAGAGACAAAAAGAGACAGAGACAGGGAGAGACAGACAGAGAGAGACAAAGAGAGACAGAGACAGGGAGAGACAGACAAAGGCAGAGACAGACAGAGACAGGGAGAGGCAGACAGAGAGACAGAGTGAAACAAAGAGACAGAGAGACCGACAGGGAGACAGAGAGATAGAGAAACTGTACCTCATGGTGTAATAACCACTTTCATTTCATTTCATTTTATTTAGAATTTTTTTAATAAGGATAAATTTTTGTTCTCAATATTTTAGGTTAGATTAGGTTAGGTTATGTTAGGTTTAGGTTAGGTTTGGGTTAGGTTAGGTTTGGTTTGGTTAGGTTAGGTTAGGTTCGGTTTGGTTTAGGTTAGGTTTGGTTAGGTTAGGTTTGGTTTAGGTTAGGTTTGGGTTAGGTTAGGTTTGGTTAGGTTAGGTTAGGTTAGGTTTGGTTTAGGTTAGGTTTGGGTTAGGTTAGGTTTAGGTTAATCTCCAGGTGTAATATACAGGGGGATCATATCTTAAGGTGATCTCAGGTGAGCAGTGAGTAAAGACCCACCTGAATAAGCTATTACCTGCCTCTTATTATCATGAGCTCCTCCCTGTGCTGTTGTCCCACACATATAAGAAATATTTGGACTTACAGACAAACATTCACGGGGTGATATTATTATCCACTATGACTCACGCTGCGTTGTAAAACCTGACACCAATAAATTGTAAACTCATCATAAAATCCCTTAGTCACGACAGCCCAATGCAAGAACCACAGCTATATATGTTAACGCAAGCCATCACCATGACAACACCCCATCACCATGACAACACCCCATCACCATGACAACACCCCATCACCATGACAACATCCCATCACTGCCACCACCTGTTGAGTAATGTGGGTAAATGTCACAACTGCCAACACTTATAAGAGTAAAAGTGAACCATTAGCTATTATTAACACCACTAGACTACATTACTACCACCATTATTATCACCATAAATTCACCACACACACTCACCATTAGTTGGGTATAGTGAGGATATCAGATACCCTCACTGCCCCCACTAGCTAAGTGTTGATATAAAGTGAACCCATTTCCTTAACTTCCACCCATTTCCTTAACTTCCACCCATTTCCTTAACCTCCACCCATTTCCTTAACTTCCACCCATTTCCTTAACTTCCACCCATTACCGAGTCCTCCAGACACTCGTGGGCTGGCGTGGGGAAGGGACAACAGTGGCCACGCCCGCACGCCCACACCACCACTAAAACTGCTGGTTGGATTATATAAATCTTGTGACAGAATTAGATCTGACGCACTAAGAGAGACAGACAGACAGACCGATGGCTAGACAGGGACAGACAGACAGACAGACAGACAGATAATCGGAGAGAGAGAGAGAAAGAGAGAGAGATGATGGTATGGAGAAGGATAGAAGAAAGATAAAAGAGCAGGAGGAAGAAGGGAAGGAGGATGAGGAAGAGAGGAAGAAGAGGGAGGAAGATAAACAAGAAGAGGTGTAGAAAAGAAAGAGGAGGAGGGGAAGAAGAAGAAGAAGAAGAAGAAGAGGAAGAAGAAGAAGAGGTGGTATAGAAGGGGGAGGAGGAGGACGGAGAGACTCGGGGCTACAGGTGTGTGTGTGTGTGTGTGTGTGTGTGTGTGTGTGTGTGTGTGTGTGTGTGTGTTTGTGTTTGTGTCTGTGTTTGGCTTGTGTGTGTGTTTTGTAATATGTATGTAATAAACGGTTTATTAATAGGGATTTGCAGCCGGTGGCTGGCTCTCTGAACTTACATTTGATTTAGACATAATGATATAATATGCGTTGAATACATTTACAGGGCTGTACAGTACATAAATCAGTTGCTTATTATTTTAACAATAGATGGGATGGTGCTCTGTGTGTGTGTGTGTGTGTGTGTGTGTGTGTGTGTGTGTGTGTGTGTGTGTGTGTGTGTGTGTGTCAGTATTCGCGGCAGCACGGGTAAATGTTATTAACCCCTGGAGACCTGCTCTTAGGTACGGACCAACGCTTCTCTCTCTCTCTCTCTCTCTCTCTCTCTCTCTCTCTCTCTCTCTCTCTCTCTCTGAGGTAAGCGATGGATATGATGGTGGAGGTGGAGGAGGTAGACTTGCAGGGAGGGAAGGAGGGGGTACAGGGAGGGAAGGATGCTGGTAGGATGCTGATGTGAATCCTGGTGTCCTGTGCGACCTTGACGAGGAAGACGACCACCCTTGTATCCCCGTCCTCCCTCCCTGGTCACTCTCTCCCTCCCTGTACCCTCTGCCTCCCTCCCTATTACCTCCCTGGTCACTCTCTCCCTCCCCGGTCCTCTCTCCCTCCCTGCTCCTCTCTCCATCCTGTTACCTCTGGTCCTCTCTCCTTCCCCAGTCCTCTCTCTCTCCCGGTCACCCTCTTCCTCCTGGTCCTCTCTCCCTCCCTGTTACCTCTCTGGTCACTCTCTCCTTCCCAGTCCTCTCTCTCTCTCCCCGGTCACCCTCTTCCTCCCTAGTCACTCTCTCCCTCCCTGTTACCTCTCTCGGTCACTCTCTCTCCCTCCCCGGTCCTCTCTCCCTCCCCAGTCACCTCTTCCTCCTGGTCCTCTCTCCCTCCTGCTCCCTCTCTCCCTCCCCGGTCACCCTCTTCCTCCTAGTCCTCTCTCCCTCCTCACCTCTGCTCACTCTCTCCCTCCCTGTTACCTCTCTCCATCCCTGTTACCTCTCTGCTCACTCTCTCCCTCCCTGTTACCTCTCTCCATCCCTGTTACCTCTCTGGTCACTCTCTCCTTCCCCAGTCACTCTCTCTCTCTCCCCGGTCACTCTCTCCCTCCCTGTGCCCTCTCCCTCCCTCCTTGTTACCTCTGGTCACTCTCTCCCTCTGATCACTCTCTCCCTCCTGTGCCCTCTCCCTCCCTCCTTGTTACCTCCGTGGTTCCTCCTGGTCCTCTTTCTCCCCTGCACACCACTCCCTCCTGGTCCTCTCTCTCCCTCCCTGGTTCTCTCCCTCCCTCCCTGTTACCTCTCTGGTTCCTCCCTGGTCACTCTCTTTCCCTCTGGTCATTCCCTCCTAGTCCTCTCCTCCCTGGTCACTATCTCCTCTCTCTCCTAGTTTACTCTATCTCACTGGTCACTATCTCCTATCTCTCTCCTTATCACTCTCTCTGGTCCTGTCCCTCGATCCTCTCCCTCCTAGTCACTATCTCACTCTCTCTCCTGGTCACTATCTCCTCCTCTCTCCCTCATTTATCACTCTTTCCCTCCCTGGTCACTATCTCCCTCTCTCCCTCCCTCCTGGTCACTATCTCCCTCTCTCCTCCCTCCTGGTCACTTTCTCCCTCCCTCCCTCCCTTATCCTCTCTCCTGGTCACTGTCCCTCTCTGGTCTCCCTCCCTGGTCACTATCTCCTCTCTCTCCCTGGTCACTATCTGCCTCTCTCCCTCATTTATCACTCTTTCCCTCCCTGGGTCCTCTCCTCTCCTCTCCCTCCCTCCCTGGTCACTATCTCCCTCTCTCTCCCTGGTCACTACCTCCCTCCCTCTCTCCCTCCTTCCTTTATCACTCTCTCCCTGGTCACTACCTCCCTCCCTCTCTCCCTCCTTCCTTTATCACTCTCTCCCTGGTCACTACCTCCCTCCCTCTCTCCCTCCTTCCTTTATCACTCTCTCCCTGGTCACTCTCGGGAGGTTGAGTGGATACAGCGCTCACATCTTGTCCTTAGAGTCAGTGGTTCGCTCCCCCCTGTTTGCCTGATTATGACTTAGTACCTGACTTTACAGATGGTCCCTGTTACGCCGCCTCCTGGTGTGCCGCAAGGTGTCAAGTGTGTGTCGTCCCCACATTGACCAAGAGGGACGTCATGCCTGCGACGCTTATTATCATAAACACCAGAACCTCTTACGAAGACTTTCATTGTTTAGGAATAAATAAATACAAGAGATTAATATACGACACAAACTCAAAAACTGTTCACTATTTTATATATAAACAAATAATGCCTAAAGACATACAGTCTCAAGACAATGTCCATTATGTTAACGCATAAACAGGGAAGAGAATATCGATACTCTATAACCTATAGACGATAGAAACTCAAGACAAGACCATATAAACAAAAGAAGATCTATAGACTACAGGATCTTGACCCTCCTTAAAACATGGTATTTCCGGATGAGTGGTAGCAGCGTCGTGGGGTCGGATCCTCTGAAGTGTGGAGGGCATCCATTCTTAGGATCCCCCCCCCCACACACACTAAAAAAAATCAAAACAAGTTCGCCTGTTGTGTGTGTGTGGCGGTTTTTCTTGTGACTAAGGAGAGAGAGAGAGAGAGAGAGAGAGAGAGAGAGAGAGAGAGAGAGAGAGAGAGAGAGAGAGAGAGAGAAGAATAAACAGAAAGACCAACAAATAGAGAGTGTTAGATTAATGAATATATAAAGAGAAGAACAAATAGAACAATAGAGGGATAGATAAAAGAGTGAGTGAGTGAGTGAGTGAGTGAGTGAATTAATAGAACTGAATGAAACTACAGTATAACCACTTAAACAGTCAGTCATTTATATAACGACCCACTCACTTAGCTTAGATCAATCAAGAGACAGTCAGCTAATGTCATACAGTCAACTCAGGCCGATCAGTCCGAGACAGTCAGTGTTATTATTAAGCAGGTGATTCATCCAATGAGTCTATCTACAGGTAACCTTCCTGGCCTGTCACTGTCACCCACACGACGAGAGAGAGAGAGAGAGAGAGAGAGAGAGAGAGAGAGACTGGCACCCTCACCTAGCAACAGTGAGACAGACTAGGTGGTGTGGGTTGACGTCTTGTACCAACATAGTTACAATGGCGGACAAAATACTGGATGGCTACTGCTACCTACGTGGGGTCAGCAACACAAGCAAGGAGGAAGGGAAGGGAAGGGAGAAAGGAAGAATGAAGGGATATATACTGGAAAGGGTGAAGGAGAGAGAGAGGCAGAGACTTAACTAGAAGCATCAAAGTGTCTTATCAGATGATGTGAGACCTTTGGAGTTAAGGTCTGGTAGCCACGCCTCTCGGAACGTATACGTATGTAGGGGCCATAGGGGCACGGTCAAGGGCACGGAGGACACGTCTAGGACAAGTCTAGGACATGGCCGTAGGATGGATAGGGTCGTGGAGGGGATTTCCCGGACTGGCAGATGGGGTCCAACAGGAAGAACTGGAATGCTAGTTTATGTTTGATGTGTTAAAAGTTTTACCATCCGATTTTATTGACTTTTTTGTATATGGTTTTTTTCGTATTTATTATTTAACTCTTTTGTATTTAAATTTTTTTTACCATTTATATTATTTTAATATTACACATCTTTATTATTACCCGATTTATTGATTTTTTATATATTTTTATTGTAATTTTTAATATTTAGAATTTTTTTATTATTATCATATTAAAAATTGTTTGCATTTCACAAATTTGTAATTTTTAATATTTTTAACGTTCTTATCGTCTCCATTTTATAGATTTTTTCGCAGATCAATTTTTTGGTCAGTTTTTATTATTTTTCTCTTACTTTTCCACCACGAATTCTCTAGTAAGATTCTTCGTTAACGAATATGAATTTTATTTATAGAACAAACACAGAGGAAGGGTCAGCACTCGTGTCAAAAGCCTCCTTCACCTGGTCAGACAACAAAGGAAATACCTGCGAGTGTTAATTAATTCCATCTCAAGGTCATTTCTGCATTACGCTTCTCCTGTTAGTACCTGCTTGTTACCTGGGGCATACCTGTGTTTACTGCAGGATAGGTAGATAGATAGATATATAGATAGAGGAGATACAGACTGCTTCAGTTTGTTCATAAGCAGTGTACTTAAAGAGTGCACGTATACAAAGACAGTGTATGTATGTAGACCGTGTGGGTATACAAGCAGTAGGTATACAGTAATGTAGTTGGGCTGCGTCGGTATAACTATGTCTGCCCTTCCTGATTGACATACTGATCGTCACTCTTCAAGGAATGTTTCACCCTTAACTTTCTCCCTGCCACTGGGTCCAGGGTCATGCGGAACGATGGAACGCATGATTTATTCCCTGGCTTGGGGTAAAACTGGTCGCTCGCTGCCGGCCCTCCTCTCCACCCCCACGTAGAGCAGTTCCACGTCCGCCAATGGCCGTTTGTGTGGTTAGTCTTGTTCACTTAACACTACTGCGACCATAAGAAATTACCTAAAAAAACAAACAATATCTTTTACCATTACAACCAATACAACACAATCACACAAACGAAAAGAAAAAATATATAGTTTTCCCAGCATGGTGTGACTCAGGTGTTGGTGGTACAGGGTATCTCACTTTGCCCAAGAACGTGTGACGAGGAAAGCTGTGATAAGACGTTACCAGAAACTTGTTGAAAGATAGTATAATGTGCCTGGTTATCTTAGTGACATGTGACGAGATAGACAAGACCTGGGTGACAGTGTAGCTACGGGTGGTGGGTGTGGGGGGAGGGGGTGAGGGAGTTTACGGGGGTGGTGCATGGGTTATGTGGGGGGTGGTACTGTATGTAAGGGGGGCATATTTAAACATATCTATTTTGTCTAGGGTTCTTTGTGTAGTCGTGAAAATATTTAAGAAAATTCTAGTTTTACATTTTTTTCTTTTATTAGGTAAATTATTATTATTTTTTATTATTATTTATATCTGTTTTTATTAATTTCAGATTACGGAATCGTTGGTCTCGACAAATATTGTGCAACTACGGCCTTTGTCATCAGTGTGTCCCTGCCACAGGTAACTATCCACAGCACTGTATATGTAACCACTACCATAACCATGTTCTTATTATTATATAACTACGACCATACTATATGTAACTACGCCCATACTATATGTAACTACGACCTTACTATATGTAACTACGCCCATACTATATGTAACTACGCCCATACTATATGTAACCACGCCCACCCTGTATATAACCACGCCCACCCTGTATATAGCCACGCCCACCCTGTTTATAACCACGCCCACCCTGTATATAACCACGCCCAACCTATATATAACCACGCCCACCATGTATATAACCACACCCACCCTATATGTAGCCACGCCCATACTACAAGTATATATAACCATGCCCATGCAAGTATATGTAACCACGTCCACACTATATGTAACCACGCCCACACTATATGTAAGTACGCCCAGAGTATATACGGTATAACCACGCCTTCACTGTATATAACCGCGCCCGCACTTTAAGTAACCACGCCCACACTATATGTAACCACGTCAGTGAACCCCTGGAGCATTAGGTCGTTCCTTGGAGCTGTAACTTGTCCTACGGAACATTTACTCGTACCCTTAAGGAACCCCGCTGTGGTGTTTCAGTGGACAACAAGACAGCTTCTCAGAATATTGCTGTTTTAGTCAGCCACTGATGGTTATATATATAGTGCATTGATTCTGTATTTGTTCCGGGTCACTAAATCTCTTGGGACATTTACTCGTCCGCTAGAATATTTACTCGTCTCCTAGAATATTTACTCGTCCGCTGGATTATTTACTCGTCCTCTGGATTATTTACTCGTCCTCTGGATTATTTACTCGTCCGCTGGAATATTTACTCGTCCGCTGGAACATTCACTCGTAGAACACCCGATTGGCTCTCCTTCCTCAGTCGGAACATTCCGTCAATAACCAGGATGATGTTTCCGTTATATTCGACCATAACCATGAGGCCAGTTTCCTGTGGTCCGGTATATACATTCTCTCAGGTGGACGGAGGCTCGTTACGTGTGAATCTTGTCGCGCGTCGGTGCTGGGTAACTGTGAGACCACCCTCGCATGCCCCTCGGAAGGGTTGAGATGGGGTTGTGATAATGGTTTTTCTTAACAACAAATTACTGTATCAATGTCCTTTATTTTTTGTATTCTTAGGACGAAATGGTGTGTTGGGATATATAGAAGACTCTCTCGTAATTTATATATAAAGAACGAATTCACAAAAGTATATTTTTTCGTAATACAGAAGTGAAAATGTTTAGGTTGTGTACAAGACATCTTGTTTACGTAAAGAGGATATATGACCTGGGTGATAATTTTTTTTTTTTTTTAATGCTTAAAGATTTGATGTTTATTTTGCTTAATATAATTTAATGTTGAGGGAGAATAAGTCCTCTCTAAGTCCTCCTCCCTTTTCCTTCTCCTGTTCCTCCTCCTCCTCCGTCTCTCCCCTATGCACCATCACTACCGTCAGCCAGCATGGTGTGACCTTCGTGGCGTTGGACAGACCAGAGACTGAACGCTTCCCAGAACCCGAGAGTCAAGAACCTATCCCATGTCTTAGAGCCTCTCCCATGTCTTAGAGCCTCTCCCATGTCTTAGAGCCTCTCCCATATCATAGAACTTATCTCATGTCTTAGAACTTATCTCATGTCTTAGGACCTCTCCCGTGTTGTAGGGTTTCTCCTATGTCTTAAGGACTCTCCCATGTCTTAGGGTACCCATGTCTTAGGCTATCTCCCATGTCTTAGGCTATCTCCCATGTCTTAGGGTACCCATGTCTTAGGCTATCTCCCATGTCTTAGAATTTCAAAGCAGTTTTTGAGTCTGAACGGCTTAAGAATTGAATAAGGGTTAGATACAAAATGTCTTGGTTTGGACTCTCCCTTTGCTTCACCATGGCTTATGTCTCATTGAAGGTGGCTTACCGTGTTAATTCCAACATGCAGTAAAATAATGGTTTAATCCTGACTCTAATCTGATTAAAATTAACTTGTGTTATAGGTCTAGGCTGGCTTAAGCTATAGGTATATCATAAATCCCCAGCTTAAAGTCAGCTTAACTCGTGGCTTACCTCTTTTAACCACACATGAAGGCTGCAACTGGTTTACTGCTGTCATCATGAAGCTGACTCTCAAGGTGTGTGATTTCCGGATTAACCAACAGCTTAAATAACTTTACTCAATTCATTCTTGGTTTTTACTTTTACTCAATTCAAGTTATTTTATTTTTTTTTATTACATCTTAAACTTCTGAGAAAATGAAGTATAAGATGATACCTGAGAAAAGTCTATAATATTTCATACATTGAGGAAGAGTTTTATAATAATCCAACTTGTGTTTGTGTAAGAAATTTGTGATTGTGTTTTGTTTATTTTGTTTATGTGACGGGAGTAAGGAGAGTCTGGTGTTTATGTTTATTTACGGGTCAAAGGTCAAGGTCATAACTGTTGATGATGACACACAGTTACACACATATATATATATTTTCCTTTTATTCACTCCTTTTCCTGCTCTTCTTTCTGCTCCTCTTCCTCCTCACCCTCTTCTTCCTCATGTCACTCCTCTTCCTCTTCTTCCTCCTCCTCCTCCTCCTCCTCCTTTTCCTCTTCTTCCTCCTCCATCTTGTCCTTTTGCTACTTCTCTTTCTCCTATTCCTCCTCGCCTTCATCTTCCTCCTCTTCCATCTTGTCCTCCCCATCTTCCTCCTTTCCTTCATCTTCCTCCTCTTCCATCTTGTCCTCCCCATCTTCCTCCTCCTCCTCCTCACCCCGCCCCCCCCCCTCATCTGGTGATAGTCCAACTCTCCTCCCCTTCCTCGTCTAATATTCATCATACACCCTGGAACTCATTAAATTTAGGCCTTGTTGTGTCGACGATAACTTAACATGCAGCTTCTCCCACGAGGTGAAAGGCGATCACATCATAAGGCAGAGATAACACTTGAATTCCTTATGTATTTTGTTAGTGTCACATGATAAAGTACAGTGAGTCCAAACGGTATTTAGATCAAGATGCAATGAAACGATGTTGGAACTCTGTGTGTGTGTGTGTGTGTGTGTGTGTGTGTGTGTGTGTGTGTGTGTTTGTTTCCGTCGCGTCACTCGTGTAGACATAGTTGAAGGGGATGTCACCGCATATCAAAACTGTATTTATTCTTATATATGTATTTTCAGTTTTAATCTGGGGTTTTTTTTAGTATCCACCGAGAGTGACTTTCTTGTCAGTGTGGAGTTTTGCAAGTCACTTCTCTTATCATCAGGGAAGGTTAAGTCATATTAGGGAAGATTGACTTAGACGTACCATGTACTTATATGAGGGACAGGCTATGTTAAATTATATTAGAGAGAGAGAGGTTAAGTGAGTTCAGGGTATGTTATATTAGTGGTAGATTCGGTCAGGTTAGGTCATATTATTAATAGGTTAGGTTAGGTTGGACTAGGTTAGGTTACGTTACGTTACATTACGTTACGTTAGATTAGGTTAGGTTAAGAATTCAGGCCAGAGGTTGAGTAATTTCCCCCTCCACCTCCCCCTACTCCTCCTCCTCTTCTTCCTGCTCCTGCTCCTCCTCCTCCTCCTCCCCACCTCCTTCCCCCCCCCCCCCAGTAAGACACAGGCGAGCGAGGACATGAGCAGCGACACTCACCATGGGATGAAACAACCTTGGACATAATCTCTGAGTTCTCGGGACCTGACCGATGGTGTACACAGGAATGTCAGATTACAGACTCCACCTTTGGCTGGCTCTCTTGGAAACACTGTCTGCCACTGCCCTTACGCTTGCCCAACTGCTCCTACTCTTGCCTCAGTACCTCTACACTTGCCCCAGAACCTCTACACTCGCCCCAATACCTCTACACTTGCCCCAGATCCTCTACACTTACCCCAGTACCTCTACACTTGCCCCTAATGCCCCCACACTTGCCCCAATACCCACACTAGCACCCCACACTTGCCCCAGAACCCCACACTGCCCCAACACTTACACCCTGCCCCAGATCCCTCTACACTTACCCCAGCAATCTGTCCCTACACACTCTGCCCCAGAACCTCCCACACTTGCCCCACTCCCTCTCTACATCTGCTCCCAATACATCTACCTCCTGCCCCAATACTACTTACACTTGCCGCAGAACCTCTACACTTGCCCCAATACCTCTACACTTGCCGCAGAACCTCTACACTTGCCCCAATACCTCTACACTTGCCCCAGTACCTCTACACTTGCCCCAGAACCTCTACACTTGCCCCAATACCTCTACACTTGCCCCAATCCCTCTACACCTGCGCCACTGCCCTTACATTTGTTTAATTATTGAATATCTCCTTTAAAATACAGTTACATGTACAGGCATATATGACTGTAATACTCTTTTGATCTTGTACTGGAAATAAATATGAAAATAAACTGAATGCTGGAAGATTCTTAAGATAATGAAAAAAAGTCGTAAGGTCATGAAAAAAGTCGTAAGGTCATGAAAAAAGTCGTCAGGTCATGAAGAAAGTCGTAAGGTCATGAAAAAAGTCGTTAGGTCATGAAAGAAAGTCGTAAGGTCATGAAAAAAGTCGTAAGGTCGTGAAAAAAGTCGTAAATTCATGACAAAATTAGTAAGATCATGAAAAAAGTCGTAAGGTCATAAAAGGATAGTTAAGTCATGAAAAAAGTCGTAAGGTCATGAAAAAAGTCGTTAGGTCATGAAATAAGTCGTGAGGTCATGAAATAAGTCATCATGAAAAAAGTCGTGAGGTCATGAAATAAGTCGTAAGGTCATGAAAAAAGTCATAAGATCATGCAAAACGACTGAGGGTCATGTCTCACCCTCTTGAAGAAGCAGTGACGACTACTCGCTTCAGACTGGCCGGAGAAGCATAAATCTGGTAACTGGAGAAAGAGACGCAGAAGAAGAGAGATGAGGGAGAAGTGGAGATAGGGTGGAAATAGGAATATGAATAAAAGAAGAAACATAGGCCTGATAACGGTGGAGAAAGAAAATTGACGATAATGTAGGTGAGAGAAGGGAATAAAAAGATGGGAAGAGGCAGACAAATGATAATTAGAGAAGGGGAATGTGGAAAAACACGAAGGAGAGAGTAGAGAGGGATAATGAGGGAGTTGGGAATGATGGAGAGAGGAGGAAACACAGGACCGATAACTATGTGGGAGAGGAAGAGCCGATTGGTTGACCACATAGGAAACGATTGAATAATGTAGTAAAGAAGAAGAAGAAACAAAGAAAAATGAGAATTAGAAGAAAATAAGAAAAAAATAATAATAAGAAGAAGAACAACAACAAGAACAAGAACAAGAGGGAGAAGAAGAAGAAGAAGAAGAAGAAGAAGAAAAAGAAGAAGAAGAAGAGCAAGAAGAAGAAGAACAAGAACAAGAGGGACAAGAAGAAGAAGAAGAAGGAGAAGAAGAAGAAGAAGAAGAAGAAGAAGAAGAAGAAGAAGAAGAAGAAGAAGAAGAGCAAGAAGAAGAAGAACAAGAACAAGAGGGACAAGAAAAAGAAGAAGAAGAGTGACAAGACAAGGATGTAGAGAACGTGTTAGTGTGGTGGTCGTGGTTGAGGGGGCAGGCAGGCAGGTATGTGTGTCCAGGTGTGAACAAAAAGCACCTTACCTCACCTCCATCAGCTGGTGGCTCACAGGACACTGACTCTTCCTTATGGTAGTCGTCATGGTGATGTATAATGATGATGATGATGATGATGATGATGATGATGATGATGATGATGATGATGATGATGATGAAATAATATTTAATAAAAAACATAATAATAATAGTAGTAATATCCTAAATAATAAAATAAAACTAATTAAATGATAAAAATAATAACATGATAATAAAAATAGTAATCCTAATATATTTCACTCTACTAAAACCCCATACACACATTCTTCCTTCATTCTCTGGCATTCATTGTCTTACAGCTGTGACAGATAATATCCCACTCCGGTACTGTACTCACTTAACCACAACAAGACAACCCAAATATATGCGTCATACACCTGTCACTCAACCACCAAGACCACATGACCAGGGGCGACCTTCTCAAGAGTCACTCAACGCCAGGCTCTCCACTCATTCACGCACACCGCTGCTTCCTGGATGTCCGTTCCTTTCTCCTCGTCTTTCCATCTCTTTCTTGGTTTTTCTCTTCTTCCTTGTACCATCCATCTCTGTGTAAATAATACACTTTTGAACTGTCTTCTCTCTGTTTCTTGGGATGTGTCCGTAACACCTCAGTTAATAATAATAATAATAATAATGATAATAATAATAATAATAATAATAATAATAGTAATAATAATAATAATAATAATAATAATAATAATGATAATAATAATAATAATAGTAATAATAATAATAATAATAATAATAATAATAATAATAATAAGAAGAAGAAGAAGAAGAAGAAGAAGAAGAAGGTTAGAGTGATAATGAACTTACGAGTTTAAGTACTGATATAAACCATACATAGAATACATACACTGTTATATTTACCTGACAATACACATGTAGACAGAGGTGTGTGTGTGTGTGTGTGTGTGTGTGTGTGTGTGTGTGTGTGTGTGTGAAAAATTTACGGAGCTGCTGGGAGATGGAGTGTTGGAGACAGATTGGGGAGGAAGTAGAGTGGGGAGGTAGATTAGGGAAGTGGGGAGGTGGGAGGCAAGGGGGAGGTGGGAGGCGGGTGGGAGGGTTTAAGAGGATAGGTGGGAGTGGGGAGGTAGGTTAGGGAAGTGGGGAGGTGGTTTGGGGAGGATAGGGTGGGGAGAGAGAGTGGGGAGGTGCTTTGGGGAGATAGGGTGAAGGGGTGGAGGTGGAGTGGGGAGGTAGAGTGGGGAGGTGGAGTGGTCTTCTACACATACCGTCATGCGCCGAAAGACAAGTTCTCTCTCAATTCCCTCCCCTCCTCTCCTCCTCCCTGTCAGGTGGTGTGAAGGATGAAGGAGGGAGGGAAGGAGGGAGTGGAGGGGAGAGGAGAGAGAACTTTGGGAAGATTATTATGTGAAGGAGGGAGGGAAGGAGTAGAGGGGAGGGAGGTAAAGGGGGAGATAGAGAAGGAGGGGGAATGAAGAGTAAGAGAAGGAGGCCTGAGGGAGAGTGAGGTGAAAGGGACATTACCGCCAGCACCTCGATACATGATCATTATTGTCATTTTCACCTACATCACCTCGACTGTGTGTGTGTGTGCGAGAGAGGAGGTACACACGCTTGTCTCTTTAACACTATAATGGTTAATGTAAAAGCTTGAGCCGAACGACGGGGACGATACCTAACCACGACGCCAAACCACGACAACGACGACGACGACACCTAAAGACGACGCCAAACCACGACAACGACGACACCTAAAGACGACGCCAAACCACGACAACGACGACGACGACACCTAAAGACGACGCCAAACCACGACAAAGACGCTAGGATGGTGACACTTGAGGAAATTAATGGAAGTATGGTGTATGGTGGTTTTTATGGTGGTACGTCAGGTGGAGATATCCTGTGGGTGGAGGAAGTGGTTCTCTCAGGTGTAGGGAAGGTGAGGGGGAGGAGAGGAAGTAGAAGAGGAGGAATGGGGAGGAGTGAGGAAGAAGAAGAGGAGTAAGTAGGAAGGACGAAGAATGAGGAGGAGGAAGAAGAAGAATGAGGAGTAAGTAGGAAGGACGAAGAATGAGGAGGAGGGAGAAGAAGAGGAGGAGTAAGTTGGAAGGAAGAAGAATGAAGAGGAGGGAGAAGAAGAGGAGGAGTAAGTTGGAAGGAAGAAGAATGAGGAGGAGGGAGAAGAAGAGGAGGAGTAAGTTGGAAGGAAGAAGAATGTGGAGGAGGAAGAAGAAGAATGAGGAGGAGGGAAGGAGAAGTTGGAGAAGAACTGGAAGATGGTCGCGTAATGTAAATAGATTATTCTTTTTATGTTTTTCATTGTATTTTTCTTTCTCCGGCTGTCTGTCCTCCCCTGTCTGTTTCTCTCTCTCTATTTGTCTGTCTATCTGATTGTCTGTCTCTGCATCTTCATGTCCGTAATGCGTCATTACTGATCAATAGGAAATTATTTATTGCTCACTTCATCTCGACAACTTCACAAAGGCCACGAGTACCATCACCCAGCCATATGTCTGTATGTTTTACCGCTTCCAGGAACTTCCACCCGAAAGTTTTCACGGTAAGACTTATAGCTCATGGCTGAATGCTACTCAGAGTGAATGACTACCGGCATGAGTCAGCTGAGTGCGTCATCATTTTGCGCTACTGATGACTTAGCGTAGGACCTTCAGAGCCTGTCACAAGGCCACGGTAGTTCCTCCATGTATCCTCTGGTATGTGAGTGCCGGGAGGTCCCTCAGTCTAGAGAGGGAGTTCCGGTGAGTGGTAGGTAGATAGCGGCCTCGTTGCATCACTGAGTAGGTGAATATTGGTACTAAATGACGTCAGTGGGTACTAACTAACTACTACGTCAGCCAGCATCCCCCGGCAGCGTGCCCATCACCACCACCTCTCGCTGCTGCTGCCAGACGTACGGCCCAGGATATCCTCTGTGTCGTCTGAGGTCATGTCCGAAATTTGTGTCAATTTGTGTAATTTGTGGCTTTTCAGTGGCTTATTGAGGTACAGTTATTGGTGTGCAGGGAGGAGGTTTGATGGTTGTATCATTTGTGAAAACTACTTATATTAAAATGATGTATCTTAATTATATAATAAACAGCTGAATATATTATCAAATTTCCAAGTAAAATAAAAGTAGGACCTTCAGAAAAGGCCTAAAAAGTACACGAGAAAGCCGTGAGAATGTTAATAGTATTCTGGGAACAAAAGTAGACCAGCATAGCTGAGGGCAGATTATTGCTGCATCAGCATAATGACCGGGAGCAGCCAGGCCGCCACGCGCTGCAACGGGAAATACTGGTGTCGCCGCGTTGGTCAATATTTCTTCTTATTTTCCAGATTCCAGGCCAAGATCAGGTGAGGAGTGGAGACGCGGCTCAGTAGTGACCAGACGTCTGAGCGGGGAGGACGTGTGTTGCGGCTCTCTCGCCACTCTCAGCGGTACTCATGTGTGTGACGTTCTCTTCCGCGCCTTCTGCTGCTGACACCCACAGGATACCTTAGTGTCTTACTTCTGCATTGAACTACAGTGAAGGAGACGTAACTTGTAGAGGAAATAACTGAAAAATAACTAATAAGGATCATAGATAAAAGATAAAAAGTGAGTTAAGTGGAGACTGGGAGGAATCAGTAAGTAAGCGTTGCGTGCCTAGGCCAGGTGGACAGACGGGGCCCTCCAGTCACCGCTAACCAAGAGCTTGGCAGCACGCCCGTCCACGCCCACACCACCCGTGACCTACCAGCGAGGTCGAGCAGGTAGGGACAGGTCGACCACTACTACATAGAGAAGGAACAGTTGGTGTGAATAATTAGCAGCATATGCTACAACACTTGACCAAGAATGTCCTGTTGTCTGCCGCCACCAGGAATGTTTCCCCACAACTGGTGAGTTTGACGCCCGCGTGTCCAACATATCTGAGTGACGCCCTGTGACACCTGCCACTCGGAGATGTCCATCCACTGGGACAACACCCACCAGTCTGTCATGTCCACCCACTCGTCCGGGTCGTCGGTAGGGCGCGGGTCAGGCCTCACCCCGCATCTGGTTCCTGTCGGGATGGCCCTCACGCCTAAGAACCTCCTCAAGCGATACAAGCTGCCCACCGCCGCCCACCTCCACACGCCCACAGCGCCGCCCGGGCTCGACCTCTCGCGCCCTCTACTGCTCTACAACACATACAACTCCACAAAGGTAAGTTGCCCATAAAACATTTTCCTCTTAAAAGTAACAATAAAATCTGTTCCGTCGTGTAAGACAAAAGACGCCCCTAAACCCTTCCTTCCCTCTTAATAATAGAACCTTGTTCATTTTTTCTCCTCCTTTTCTTTATCACGAAATCCATCTTCATCCTATTTTTTCCTCCGACCAAATTATCCTTCTCCCTTTTTAACACCTTATCTGATCCACCATTTTCAGTTTTTGCATGTTAAGTGATCTTGGTGTGTGTGTGTGTGTGTGTGTGTGTGTGTATTTTTTCGCACGAGGCGTTAGTCCCTTTCCCTTTCACACACACACTTAGAACCACATGTTTACATTCCTTTTAAGTGACACATATACACACACACATGACTCATACCTGACATACACATATGACTTCTGACTGACATACACACGGAACCTGTTAGTCTCCCGTACAGGTGATATTTGACCATATAAACACTTACTATTATATTACTGTTGCTGGGAGTAAACAGTATATCAGTCCCCACCTGTTTGCTCACCTGCCTCATCACCTCTGACATATTACCTGGCTGGCTTATCTGAGTGCCAGCGTATGACCTTCCCTGACCTAAATTATGTCATGTACGACCTTCTCTGACTTGAGTGGTGCCATATGCGACCTTCCCTCACCTGAATGATGTCATGTACGACTTTCCCTCACCTAAATGATGTCATGTACGACCTTCCCTCACCTGAAGGATGTCATTTACGACCTTCCCTCACCTGAAGGATGTCATTTACGACCTTACCTCACCTAAATGATGTCATGTACGACCTTCCCTCATCTGAATGATGTCATGTACGACCTTCCATGACCCCAAATGACTCAAGCACGACCTTCCTTACCCTTGATTGGCTCATGTACAAACTACCCTAGCCTGATGGGCTAATGCGTGACCCTTTATGACCTAAACTCCATAACCTTTGACCTCGTAAACTGAGTGTCATAACCTGAGTGGCTGACCCTATGACCTCTGACCTAATTTACTGACCTCAGTGACCTGGTGATAACCTGTTGAATTTCATGATCTGGCAAGCTGCTTGGTGACCTCTGACCCCATGTACTTACAGGTGAGGGGCGTGTCGCTGAGGCCAGGTAGGGATGGTGCCGTCACACCTGTGGGTCCTGCCATTGTCATCCCAGAGTCCTACACAGGTGAGTTAATTGCCCTACCTCTCCTCCTCCACTAATTACTCTTAATTGTCTTGTTATAATTAATTGTTTAGGGAGATTATTTTCTTAACTCAAATCTTTTATTTTTTCTTTACTTACGCCTTGTTATGATTTTGTTGTTTAATTTAGTTGCCTTGATTATTTGTTTACTTCAGTTATTGTTTGTGTTTTGATCTTGTTTATTTTATTCATTTTTTTAACTGTTGTCTTGATTGTTATTTTGTTTAATGTGTGAAATACTTTTTAATATCAAGGTGTTGAAACTTTTGATATTAATGTCATCAAACTTTTAAAATCGTGGTCCTAAAACTTGTAATAATATGGTCCTGAACTGCTTAATTGTCACCTCTTGAGCCTTTTAATTATCACCCCTTGAATCCTTAATTATCACCCCTTGAGCCCTTTATTTCCACCCCTTCACCCCTTAATTATCACTTCTTGAGTCCCTTAATTCCACCCCCTCAGAGCCCTTGAATCCTTAATTATCACCCATTGAGCCTCTTAATTATCACCCCTTAAACCCCCTTATATTAACCTCTTGAGCCCCTTTATATCATCCCTTTAGCTCCTTAATACCACCCCTTGAGTCATTTATTATCACCCCTTAAACCCCCTTATATTAACCTCTTGAGCCCCTTTATATCATCCCTTTAGCCCCTTAATACCACCCTTTGAGTCATTTATTGTCACCCCTTAAACCCCCTTTATCTTAACCCCCTGATGTTCTCTCCCCCCTTACAGGATGGTTTGCCATAGTCACTAGCGAGGGCCACACCGCCACCTATTACACCACAGTGGAACAGGTCGCTACTAGCAAACTCTCTTTCTTCCTCACGCGCTACGACGTTCCTGCTTACACCAACACGGAGGACGGTAGGTCGAGAGGGTGACCCTGGTAAAGATATCATTCTACTTTGTAGAAACACACACACACACACACACACACACACACACACACACACACACACACACACACACACACACTTGTATTTCCATTATGCACATCTGCCATAAATATGTCCATGTCTTACTCGTAGGCTGTGTGCTTAGATGGACAGTTCCTTTGACTTGTGCCTTGGGGAAGTACACTAAGAATAAAGCTGACACTGATATCTATTTTTGTTTCTAGGTATTTTTAATTATTTTGTTTTCTTCTTCCAGTTCTGAGCTTATTACGAATAAAAAAAAAATAATAGTAATCATAATAAACTTCAATACACAAAGGCATGATAGGATGTACTGTGTCCATTATAAAAAGAAAATAATAATAGTAATAATAATAAATCACAACCCACGATGATATAACCTCAATAACATCAACTCAATCATAAGAAATTTCCAATTCTCGGAAAAAAAAACCCACAACACATACGATTCACAACCTTAGTCAGTAACCTCATCAGTAACCTCAAATAGTGACCAGAGAACCACAATCACAACACCCAATGGCTAACCTTCCCTCCATCACCCAACAGACGAAGGCCGCGTCAGCTATCAGAAGACGGTGGTTCAGAGCGGCCACGTCCTCAAGCTGTTGGGGATCTTCGAGGACCTCAACGCCAAGAAGACCAACAGCGGAGGCAGAGGTCGAGACGCCATGTCCGTCTTCAACTGTGACAAATTTGCTCAATGTCTCAACTACAGGAACGAGGTGTGTATGTGTGTGTGTTTTTCTATTATGTTTTCCAGATTTTTTTTTATTTTCCCCTAGTCTTGTCATATCTCCCTTTGTTATCTGCTCCAGTTAATCCTCAAAATGTCATTTTCCACGCGTTTATTTTTTCCTCCGGTATATCAGAGCCTGGGATGAGTCCACAACAAAGATGGTGTTCTGCTGGAAGGATCGTATTAGTTCTCTGAGTGGATAATGTAAAACAAAGTTATAGAATATCTGATCCTGTTGGTTGTAAGTTAAGATACTTTAGGAAACTATCACAATAAGTTAATTTGTGAAGCTCTTTGTGGGGAAATATAAGATTCGTGTTAGTATGTGTACCTGTGTTGGGCTCCAGGCTAAGGTCTTCCAGAGAGGAGAGAGGCATTCTTTTTGTCAATAAAATTTTTTTTCTGAGGTACAGTATATAAGACAGTATTAACAGCGAGTTCTTCACCCCCAGGTTGTGTTCTTGCCGTTCTCAGCGTCTGGTCGGTTCTACACGACGGCCCACAAGACGAGTAAGAACCCCAACCACGTGTACCTCATGGCCCACATCCTGAAGAACCACAAACTACCCCTCACTGTCCGCCTCGTGTGTGGCTACATGCCTCGTGTTCCCTGTAGCTTTACTGGTAGGTGTTCCCTGTAGCTTTACTGGTAGGTGTTCCCTGTAGCTTTACTGGTAGGTGTTCCCTGTAGCATTACTGTCCACCGTGAGCCTCAGGCCACATCAGTTGGGTGTCATGCGCTGTGTTTCCTCTGGTAGATTATTGTCATGAGACTGTACTGTAGCTCATAGCTTCACTCTTCCGCCTGTCTTTCATGACCTTAATCTTCATGTATGTGATATCTGTAGTCGTCACAGAAGGAGGTGGTGATGCTGACCTACACGACTCTCACTAATACCTCTCTCCGCCCTTAGGTGTGCTACGTCTGGAACAGTCTCAGAAGGAGGCGGTCATCCTGGCCTGCACCATGACCAACGAGGCTCAGGCCACGCTGTTTGAGATCGACGTGTCGTCCAACTTCGTGTTGACGCCGGTGAAGGACCCGGTGTTCCCCAAGACGCCCATCTTCCTCAAGACCGTCTCCTACTGCGAGGACGAGGCCGACGCCTGGAGGAGGCAGATCAAGGTGGGCGTCGACTGGATCCTCTAGTGCATGACTTGTCTTCCTCTGGTGCTGTAAGTCTTCTTCTCTCCTGATAAACCTTTGACTTGTTGTGAGTTACACTGTCCTTGTATATCATTTTACTGGTATCTGAAGATCCTCTCTAACGCTGGTAAGCTTTCATGTCCTTCCCGCAATTAATAAATCTGTCAGTTTGCTCACGTATTTTTCCCGCTCTTTGTAAGTCTTTTAGCGTAGTTAGTGTTTCTGGTGATGGTTCATCTTTAAGTCTTGCAAGTTGTTTGTGCATTATTCTAGTTTCTTGTGTTCAGGTATGTGGGGTTGTCTTCTGTATGTTTTAGTCTTCTTCTGGTTGTACTCGTAGTATTAGAGGAGGAGTAAGCTTGTAAGTAATGCTTCCCATATTTTGTTGTTTGTCTGTTAAATAGAATCTTTTCTGCCGTGTATGACTTCTTCTTTGAATGAAATTTGTTAGATATTTTTGTGTTTTATTTTCATTCCAAACGTTTAGACCAGATAGTTGATAGTCCTATAATAGAAATAAGAATCTCACACAATTGTTTTTCCTTGCAGGTCACTCACCACGTGACTGAGAAGAGGTCAAGGTCATTGACCCGGTCACTGAGTGACAAATTTGTGGAACCACTGTCCAGCGTCCGACCTCTTAGTCTGTCATTCCTGTCTGACCACGACAAGAGGAAAGGGCGAGATCGAGACCATTCCAGGGAGAGCAGACCGTCCCAGACCAACAAAGATAAAAGCAAGGACAAGAACAAAGAACACAGGTTCAGAGACTTCAGGATCAGAGAGAACAGCGTGGAGAAGACCAAGTTCACTTACCACGACAAAAGTAACAGCTACAATGGCTACCCCCTGAAGGACCCCAGCCTTGAGAACAAGAAAAACGCAGACCACAGGAAGATATCCAAGCAAAACACGTACGTACTGCAGAACGGCAAAAGCTCCAAGCACGTTGAGAAAAAGGCAGAGAGTGAGAGTAGCTTCGTGACGACCAGATCCATAGAGAACATGGACTACTCCCGCGTGATTGACGACATCAGCCCCATCCCAGAGAACGAGGAAGAAGGAGAGAGTCACTACGCCGAAATCTGTGACTACGCTTACAGAAATCAGAAAATCCCGACTAACAACGATGCCCCGCTCAGTCTACCAAACATTAGTCTTACACAAACCGAAGAAAAGAAGAAAGGGAAACTATTTAGGAAAGTTTCTAGAGACATTAGTAGTTTTACCGACATTAGTATAAGGAAAAGCGATCCCTTCAAAAGAGCTCTTCGCCGTAAGAGCAGTAGTAGTCCCAGCGAAACCAGTAGTTGTAAGTCAAGTGGTAAGGCCTCAGACAACAGTAGGCTGCGGGATACTTCTCTGACGAATGGCATTGACGACGTGTTGCAGAGAGACAAAGTGAACAACGTGTACAGGGATGAGGTGCTAAAAATGGACAAACTTAAGGAAGGATTTAGAGAAGAGTCATTAAAGAAAGGCAAAGTGTACGAACTGTATAGAGAAGAGTCCTTAAAGAAAGGCAAAGTGAATGAACTGTATAGAGAAGAGTCGTTAAAGAAAGGCAAAGTGAATGAAATGTATAGAGAAGAATCGTTGAAGAAGGGCAAAGTGAACAAACTGTATAGAGAAGAGTTGCTACATAAAGGCAAAGTGAACGAAATGTATAGAGAAGAGTCGCTACAGAAAGGCAAAGTGAACGAACTATATAGAGAAGAGTCGTTAAAGAAAGGCAAAGTGAATGAAATGTATAGAGAAGAATCGTTGAAGAAGGGCAAAGTGAACGAACTGTATAGAGAAGAGTTGCTACATAAAGGCAAAGTGAACGAAATGTATAGAGAAGAGTCGCTACAGAAAGGCAAAGTGAACGAACTATATAGAGAAGAGTCGTTAAAGAAAGGCAAAGTGAATGAAATGTATAGAGAAGAATCGTTGAAGAAGGGCAAAGTGAACGAACTGTATAGAGAAGAGTCGCTAAAGAAAGGCAAAGTGAATGAACTGTACAGGGAAGAAGTGGCAGACAAGGACCAGACGAACCAAGCGTACGGTGACGAGATGCTGGAGAAGGACAAGGTGAACGAGGTGTACATCATACGTGTTGTGGTGAAGGACAGGGAGGACGACAAGATGTCCACCCTGGCCAAGGACACCACCGGGGGCTACTACATGAAGATCAGGGGCTTCGAGGTGCCTAAAGAGGAGCTGGGCAGTACGGTGTCTGGGGACGAAGTCAATGGCTATGACTCGCTCTGCTAACTGGACTCTTTGAGCTGCTTGCTGCTACAGGGACGAAAATTTGATCTATAAAAACGAAAAAAAAAGCAGTTCCAGTACGAACAATGAACAGTACCTGACGTTCCTCTGCCTTGTCAAGCGAACGTCTGCCTCCTGCTTTCTGCCAACAATGGTGCTCTTTTCTGGAATGAACTTAATATTTACTTTTGCTGGATGAGCCTTTGACCTGAAAACAGTTGCAAGTTGTAAAAATGTCAGAATTAGATTTAACTGTGACAGGTTTATTTACAGCTGTTTCCGGAGAGGTCAGTGGGAGATCAAAGGCTTGTAACCTTTGGTGTGGGAGTGACTCTTACTCCCCAAGCTAAATCTGGTGCGATTGTCTGTGTGAGAAGCTGTTAAGGCGCCCGGTGAGAGACAAGGGCCCGGGTTCTCAAAAGATTCGTAGGTTTAATCTGGCCCTGTAACTGGAGAAGTGAGAATGCGTCAAATTAGCTCACTTAAGTTACACAATTGCACTGAGACTCTACCATAACATGATGCTCTCTCATCCCCAGTTACGATAAGAGCAAAGGGAAAAAAAGGACTTACGATCCATTTGTAGAATCCTGGCCCAGCTACAGTTCCTACATCTCCACGACTATGTGTAATAATGGCGATACGAATGATGGATGACTCGAGCTCTGGAACATTGAAAGACGAATGTAGAGAGTCAACAATGAACCGAGTGTTTTAGAAGAGTATTATTTACATGAAGAAAAGAACGACGAGTATTGGAACTAATGATGGATGTGTTTCGCTGATGTTTGTGATGAATTTATTATCTTTTATAAAAACTACAGTGTTACAGTGATGAGTTTAAGGACCCAAGTGTTGGAAGTACTCTCGTCACTGCCTGACTCAGAAAATAAAAAAAATAAAATAATGAAAGTTGTTCTAAATAGCTGGAATTTTCTCGTTAAATCAAACTGTGAGAAATCCTGAGACTAAAGGAGAATTATCTCTCTGGAAACATCTCAAACTGGAGAACAATTGACTGTTGCAAAAGAAAAAAAAATATGACTCACTGTTTCCAGATTGTGACTGTGTACTTGAAGGACCTCTGCTGTGTTACAATAGGTTTTTTTTCCTCACAAATGTCTTGAACTAGGAATAAAATGTCTTCAAATGTATTACCCTGAATGTCTTTATCTCTTGTCCTACAGATGTTTTAGACCAAGGGAAACAAAATATATTGATATATGTTTAAACTGATTATTTAAACTAGGAATAATATGTCTTAAAATGACTTCATAATGTTGTGAACTAGAAAGAAAAAATATATATATATTGAAATGTCTACCCACAAATGTCTTGAACTAAGAAAAATACCTGGAAATGTTTTAAATAGAAAAAATAAATAGAAATTAAATGTCAATCTAGCCGAAAGCCATATCTTGAAATGTCTTCCCAAAAATGTCTTGAACTAGGAATGATTTCACAGTTGAGAGCAAAAGTACGACAGGTTGAGATACTACACTTGATGTTGGTTAAGTGTGTGTGAACAGTGTTACTTCTGGTCACTTTAGGTTAGATTAGGTCAAGTCAGTTTAGATCAGGTCAGTTTGGGTCAAGTTAGGTTAGTTTAGGTCAGGTCAGGTTAGGGATTGATTAGGTCGAGTCACTTTAGAACAGGTTAGGTTAGATTAGGTCAATTCAGTTTGGATCAGGTCAGTTTGGGTCAAGTTAGTTCAGGTTTAGATCAAGTCAGTTTAGGTCAGGTCAGTTTAGATCAAGTCAGTATAGGTCATGTCAGTTTAGGTTAGATTAGATCAAGTCAGTTTGGATCAGGTCAGTTTGGGTCAAGTTAGTTCAGGTTTAGATCAAGTCAGTTTAGGTCATGTCAGTTTAGATCAAGTCAGTATAGGTCATGTCAGTTTAGATCGTCAGTATAGGTCATGTTACGCTAGACCAGGTCAAGTTATATAAATAGTATAAAAATTTAAGTTACTATGTCACCAAAACTAACACTTAATATATATACCCCCAGTAATTCAGCTTGTGTTGACAGTCTCTTGTGTTTAACTTAATCATCCATCTCTCTTATTTCTGTCATCCACTTGTGTTCTCTAGATCATCCACTTCTGTGTTTTTTAGATCATCCACTTCTGTGTTTTCTAGATCATCCACCTCTATTTTCTCATGATCATCCACCTCTATGTTCTCTAGATCATCCACTTCTGTGTTCTCTAAATCATCCACTTTTGTGTTTTCTAGATCATTCACCTCTATATTATCTAGATCATCCATCTGTGTTATCTAGATCATCCACCTGTGTTCTCTAGATCATGCACCTGCATTCTCTAGAGCACCCACCTCTGTGTTCTCTAGATCATCCACCTGTGTTATCTAGATCATCCACCTGTGTTCTCTAGATCATCCACTTTTGTTTTCTCTAGATCATCCACCTCTATTTTCTAGATTATACACTTCTGTGTTTCTAGATCATCCACTTCTGTGTTCTCTAGATCATCCACCTGTGTTCTCTAGAACATCCACCTGTGTTCTCTAGATCCTCCATTTCTGTGTTCTCTAGATCATCCACCTTTGTGTTCTCTAGATCATCCACCTTTGTGTTCTCTAGATCATCCACCTCTATTTTCTAGATCATCCACTTCTGTGTTCTCTAGATCACCCCCTCTATGTTCTCTAGATCATCCACTTCTGTGTTCTCTAGATCATCCATTTCTGTGTTCTCTAGATCATCCACTTCTGTGTTCTCTAGATCATCCATTTCTGTGTTCTCTAGATTATCCACCTCTTTGTTTTCTAGATCATCCAACTCTATTTTCTAGATCATCCACTTCTGTGTTATCTAGATCATTCACCTCTGTATTCCCTAGATTATCCACTCCTGTGTTCTCCAGATCAACCACTTATGTATTCTAAATCATCCACATTAGTTCCTAAGCCATCCACCTCTGTTTTCTAAGTCATGCACCTCTGTGGGTTGGGGAGGGACACCGAGGTCATGTCTTCCAATATAATATCTTTTCGTACACACAAGCATCACTAGCCACGTCCTGTACCTCCACTTTATAGCTGATATCTGAGGGCCAGGTACAGGTAGCTAGCTTCCCAGTAAATTATGTATTAGAAAATCCTAAGAGAGAGAGAGAGAGGTATAATCATCATATACGTTGGTTCCAAAGACAACTTATCAGGTGTCCCGGACTATACTACAGGTATCCTCAAGAACCAAAAGAAAACACGATCCAAACTGATATGTGATACCAAAGCTCTCCGGTCCAACATCGTCTCGGGTCCAAGGATGTCGGCGTTCCGGGTAACAACATAAATAATAAGAACAGGAAATTTATGGCATATTAGGGGTATAAGAAAAAAGTAAAACGACACCAGTTATCCAAAACCTTTCATTAGTATAATAAATTCAATAGATTCAACTTAAAATTTATTGAGGAAAATATATTACACTACTGTATATTATCCCAAAAAGTTTATACATCACTGATGGTAATATCAACTCAACGACAGACGATTGTTTCAGAACTCTTACAATGCAGGTATAGTGTGTGGGCGCACAACTTAATACTTTACAAGAATAAGATTCTAAACAAATACACAATATAATATTTGCATTATCATGACATAAATACAATTAAAATCAACTAAATTGACAGTACAAACCCTTCCTTTGTAAACCCCGCCCACTGATGGCGTTATTGCCACGACCACAAAACACCAACGATTCGAAGTACACCATGAAAGAATCGGGCCCTGAACATTAAATCAATTCCCTTAAATATTTTAAGTAATTACTCTAAATAACTAAGCTTTATTAGTCATCTGGTTACTTATTATTACTCATAGTTGTTATATCTTCGTTGGTGCTTCAGTAATAGTGTTTATATCTTCGTTAGTTAGCTGGGATTCGGATGGTTGATGGTTCAGTAAGGGCGTATCGAGGTCTCATTTACACGTCTCGAAGCCTCTCAGTGAACTAGTGGCAGCATACCAATTGCCTCAGTTTTTGTGTGTTGCTGTTACTGACGCCTGCCCCTTGACGGCTGCTGCTGTTACTATTGGCTTTTGTTTCCTGACAGCTGCTTCTGCTGATGCTGACGGTGTACTACTGTAGCTGGTGATTAGGTACTAATGATGGTTACTGCTGACTGACAGCTGATGATGACAACCAATAATAGGTACTACTAGCTGACGGCTGCTGCTTCAGTATACTGCTGGATGACAGCTGCTGCTTCTGGGTCCTGCTGGCTGACGGCTGCTGCTTCTGGGTACTGATGGCTGACGGCTTCTGACGCTTCTGGATACTGCTGGCTGACGGAGGGTACTCCCTAAAGACTGGTAAAGTTTCACTCAAAACTCGTTAGTGTACAGGTGCTCCCATACATTGCTTGGGCACAACCACTAAAACTTATTCGGCACCCGTGTCATATTGCATCACGCCGTAAGGATGCCGAATAATTTTTTAGTGGGTGCACATAATTTACGTTACGGTTATGTCATCACAAAGTTAGGTTAAAGTTTATACAGGAGTCCATGGCGAAGTTAGTTAAGGTGCATTTCTTACTAAATTTAGAATGGAATCCTTGTGGTTTACTTACTGTACCCACTGAACGGTAAATGTCACAGCGCATGGCTTACGTAGGGATTTTGGATGAACGTTTAACATTTTGTATAATTTAAATCAGATGGGGGAATGGGGAAAATCTTGGTAATACTTTGGATATAGACGATTAGGCTGTGGCCTTCGCGGCTTTGGCGAATGGAAATTATCACCAAGCTCGTTGGTACTACTGAAACAGAATATTAATTACCTA
The DNA here is from genome assembly GCF_018991925.1 of Homarus americanus. Lineage (NCBI taxonomy): Eukaryota > Metazoa > Arthropoda > Malacostraca > Decapoda > Nephropidae > Homarus > Homarus americanus. The sequence goes on from NW_024738481.1 coordinate 83,176, forward strand.
TTCATTCCTGGTAAAATTATTTGTCAATACGACGAGAGCGCTGAGGTGGCCTCGGCGCTCTCGTCGTGTTATTAGTAAGTTCAATGTAATATTTTTTTATGTTTCAGTATTACTAGTGATACTCCGAGGCGTTGCTACTGGTTTTATTTAACTTTTGAAGCCGTGTTTTAGCTCTCTGCGTAGTGTTTCTTTCCCGTGAAGAGGGAGTTCTGGTGCGTTTGTTGGGGTATTTATAACTGATGTTGTCCACCCTCACATATGAACCTACTTTACAAGTCGACAGAATATTGGGGATCGGGGTCACCGGTGAGGGAGGAGACAAAATGGTTACCAGGCATACCAAGACCCTAGAGAGGGGGATGGTGCACCCTCCCCCTAGCCCAGTCCACCACGGGCCAGGCCTGTAGTTTTAATCACTCTTCTTCCCTCTTCCACGAAGATCTTGCATGTAGGAATCGTTCCTTCAGGTGGTAGTTTTAATTGCTCGAACCTCTTCCCCCCTTTGTGCGGGACCATCTAGGGTAGGGTTGGTCATCCTGTCCACCTCCACTGATGCCTTATGGGTCGTCTTACTCGTGTGGTTGGTAAGCCGGGAGTGCGTTTGTTTACATTACAAATGCTGGCGGTAAAATCAAGACTATTCATCATGAACTCCTAAGCCTCTCATTCAACAAGGACAAGTCCTGTATCTCAGAGAATGGGAGTTTTTAGCGCATTTAATTTGGAGGAAAATGTTCTTCAAAATAAGAACACCTGTGGGAAGATTGTTGTTTTAAAGAAGCAAGCTTGGATGAGGATAACAACCAGTTTATCGCTGAGGGATGTGGGCCTCAGTGATCTGACCAATAACTATGGAAGATCTGAGAGCGTATTAAAAAAAAAAAAAAAAATGTATATTGTTGTTAAGTAGGTTACGTTAAATAGGGTGTAAATTACTACACTCTGAGACAACTCGCCTAATTCAACTTGCCTATTTCAATTACCTGGGATGTTAAGAGACTTCTTATTTGGCTCCCATCTCACAAAATACCCTTTGAGTGTGAACTTGTACATAATTTTTTCTTCCTCAGTTTTTTTTATTTTTCTTAAATTTCTCCTTGATTATCTTTTGTAAATTGTCTTCCTTTTTATTGCCTTTCCACCTTAGCTGATAAAGAGTTAAGATAGTAGTATCTCTTTCGGTAGTTAACAAATCGGGAACAGTGGTCAAGTCTAGCTTTAAAGGCGCTTATTGAGGCGGCAGAAACTACGTTCTCGAGTTGGTCGTTCCAGGGTCTCACTACCTCACAAAATGAATTTGCTCTGGCTAAGGTTTTCCAGTGGCTTCGCTTTTTTTGTTTTGTTTACATGTGTTTGATCTGGTACTGCCCTCACTATACTCAAAGAAGACACTTTGGTACACATTTTCCATTCCTTCTAAGTGTTTAACAATTCTATTTCTAATAACAATTTCACACCTTACATAAAACACTTGTTCGTGACACTGGCCTATAATTTAAGGTTGAAGTTCGTCTCCTTTCTTGTATATAGGTCATATTCTTGCTGCTTTCCAAAAAGTAGGCATCAAACCTGTGCTCAAGGTTGCTTTTATAATTAGTTTAACTGGTAAAGTTAATTCTTGATGACATTCCTGTAATGGTATAGGGTGTACACTATCCAGGCCCATTGACTTGTTTCCATTTACTGATTGCAAACCAGCCTCCACCATATCAACAGTTACATCAATGTCTTCAGTAACTGGGCCACTATAATCAAACATAAGCTCTGGTAACTCTGTTGGATTTTCTTCTACAAAAACACCTTGGAAAGCTTTATTGAATTCATTCACATTTTCTAGGACATTCTTTGTCATTTGGGTCTCGTTTTTCTTGACATGAAGTACCTTTTCTTTTGGACTTTTCTTGTTCCTTTTATAGCTTCAAAAGTGTCTTAGATTCTTTTTAATGTCTTCACATAGATTCTTGGTAAATGTCATCTTGGCCTGTGTCACCGTAAGTGTGGTTTTGTTTCTTTGTTGCCTATATTCTTCTACTCTAAGAGGAGTCTTTCTCTCTTTGGATCTTTTGTAAGTTTTTTCTTCAGCAATTATTAGTCGTTTCACTTCCATTGTCATCCATTTGGGTTTATATTCCCTTGTCAAATTATATATTGGGCACAAACTCTTCTATCAACTCACTGAACATATTCACCTTAATTACATTCATCTCATCAGGTGACTTTTCTTTGAAAATTTCATAGCAGTTTACTTCTGATAATTTCCTCTTAGATTTCCTTATAATTTCCTTTATAAAAACAGTATTTAATTGAGCCTTCTTCATTTAACAGTATTGGATCACCATCTAAAATAAGACCAAACTATAACATATCATGCAGACCCTTCCCTCTGGGGGACAAATACTTGCATTTTCCACATCTTGGAGACTTGTAGTAAACACAAGGTCCAGCTGAGTTGGGTTATCATAATATAAGTTATGGGTTGGCTTAAGCACAAGTTGATACTGAAGTAATTTATTGTGACCCTAAGTTTCCGGGCATCAGCCACATGTTGCTCATCACTCAAGACCGAATTTATCTCCCAGCTTATATCACTATAATTAAAATATCCACAAGTTAACACTCGAAATTCCGTATTATATTGTATATATACACCTTGTTTTGTACTTCTCCTTCGTCTGTACTCACCCCTGAAGATGTGAATTACACGAAAGCGCTTGGGAACTTCGTGTTTTCTTTTTCCTTGTGGTTATCAGCATATATATATATATATATATATATATATATATATATATATATATATATATATATGAACAGGAATTAAGAACTCTAAACTTATTTAAAGACTAAAGTTAAACAAGAACGTTCGCCATAATTTATACACGTGAACAATAAGGTTGTGAGCCAGTTGAATTTATAAAGGAATGTAAATAATATTACTAGGCTTTGATTAAATCATTTGTGAAACGGGGTAGTCAAGCATATAGTAATTTTCTTAAACAATACTTAATATTAATATTTCCGAAAACAATCGAATATACACACCAATAAGAAGTTACACAAGCAGTTAAAGATATTTGTGTAATAGAGAAAATTATTAACAATGTGATGGTTTGTAATGGAAGTAACGCACGTATCACTGTGATCACTAGCCAGGAAGAGTGTTGTCCTTGTATGAATTGTCACGGGAGAAGCACACAAGATAGGACACACAGCACGAAGCCTGTATCTAAGGCTGACACGTCCCTAGATCAAAGAGAAAAAGTGTTATGCCGAGGCATAATTTCGTATTATAATCTTGTAAACTAGGTGTTTTGATTGTCTTCTGTCCCATGCAGCAGATATTTTGGGTAAATTTAATGAAATTTTCGTGTATATAGACGAGATATTGATGTATTAATTATATAAGAATATTCTAGAGTGTATTGCATAATTTTTGTTCTGATATACCTGTAAGTGTAAGCCTAGATATTGGAAGCATAATGTATTGTCTAATGGTAGACCCTGCTGCCACATGGCATTGCGAAAATTGTGACCAAGTCCCAGGTTACTGATCTAACTTTCTGCCTCATTTACACGCAATTGCAGGGTCTCAATTGTTTCTCTTACTATTGACAACACAACATACATATATTGCTTCTTACTTTTGATCTTTTTCATTTTTGTATTTCTATATGGTTCTTTATTATTATTATTATTATTATTAATAATAATAATAATAATTACATTTTCGCCCCCCGGTGTCTGGACATCACTAGAAATCACTAGAATGTTCTAGGCGTCTAATGAACCACATATAAGCTGGCGCGGGCTGCCTAGTTGCTCCCCCCACCTAGTGTAAAGACTAAGCCTAGCAAAACAACTGAAGACCATTGTTGTGCAAGTATTGTGGAATTGTTGTGATTAATGTAAAGTGAGAAGACTAAGGAATTGTAAATTGGTAGTGTACTGACTATATATTTGTAGAGTGGAGTTATACGCTGTGAAAACATTACTGTACCCTGATAAGTGTTGTGAAGGGTTACTGTTTATTAAAGAAGACTACAGTGCACAAAAGTGGTGGAAATTTACCTGCCTGTTGTTTGTCTGTACACTGTAGGGGTATCGAGATATTAATGTTGTCTAGCACTCAGGATGGAAGGAAACTCTAATGTGGTTTTCTTGTATAATATAAGTTATATGATAGACAGTCTGGTGCTGGAGGTGCCGCGTGGTGAGGGGCTGCACGGTAGAGACGTTCGGTGAGTAGCTTGTTGAAGGAGGTAGATGTGCAGGAGCTTCGTTAGAGAAGATGTTGCCTGTTGCTGGCCTCCTGGTTGAATGAATGCTGGACAGCTAGGAGCTTGCTGGGAGGAGGTGTTGCGTGTTCAGGTATCTCCCGCCTCGACTCTGCCATTTGTAATGGTTGCCTTGCGTAATTTGTAAAATCCACCTCACGGCTAAATGTAAACCGAAAAATCCATATATGTATAGAAGTTTTATACTCTGAATCACATATTCTTTCACCTCTACAAATATCTGCTGTAATTAGTGGGACACCCAATTATAATTATATGACAGTTGTTATATGAGCTCCTTAGTTAACTTCACCATAAAAATATGGTGTTTGATGTGCTATGCGTTTGGTGGTCATATTTGCCGCACGTTACCTTACTCGGTTATGTTACACCCCCAGTTGCAACCTGGGAGTTTGGGTTGGGTAATGTAGTATTTTGAGCAGAAATGGAATTCAGAACGACTCAATGAACATGAAAAACGTTTTTATATAACAAACCCTAACGTAATGGAACCTATTACAGTTATATGTAATGTGGGACGAACATGTCATATCTGAAAATTGTCAAAGAAATATGTAAAGCAGTGGAAAACCATATATTTTGATTATCGGCGAGGCTAACTGTAAACAATTAATATTTGACGATTGGCAAAAGTCCTGGGAAAATGGGCCAACAAGTCATAAGCTAAAATGGTCAAATCATCAGTTTATCCTTGGTCATCATCAAAACAATCCTCTCAACATCACGAAACTATTCTGAATCGTGTAAGAATTGGGCATACGTGATTGACGCATGGCCAACTCATGTCTTCCCCTAATGGAGCCCCACCTATATGCTCCAACTGCCGAACACAAATAACAGTCCCACATATTCTCATTGAATGCCCTATTTATAATCGGTATCGAACAATGTGCTTCACTAACCCTACAATGTAAGACATTTTAGCAGAGACCCCAAAATTTTCCCTAAGTTCAGTTTTGACCTTTTTGAAATACTGTAATCTCCTCCAAACAATATCACACTAAATAAAAGAAACACAAATATATGTTAACTAATCCCTCTGGCCAGCCCTAGGAGAGACTCAAATGGGTGTCAGTGGTCTGGTTAAACTAAATCTTGATGATGATTATCGGCGAATGTTCACTCTACAGTCACAGGGGTGGTGGTGGAGGTTTGGGGGTGGGGGTGGGGGGGAGGATCCACTTGCAGTTCACTATGAATACATGAAATAGGAAGGGTTTTTTGGGCAGTTGATCCAAAAAGATTCACCAAAACGTTATTTCAGAGTGATAATACTTAACCTAGGTGTAACTAATACCTTTAATTTACTCTAGTATATAAAAGCCTGCATCAGTTCCCACAACATAATATTACTCTGCCATTTCAGCGGGACGAGCAAATTCGTCGGCAGTGATTGCTGAGCGAGGCCAAATCATCGGGATGTGGAGAGCCGGGGCAACTGTGCTGAACAATGCTGTCGAAGTGGGGAGGAGCACTAAGATGATTAGGAGGTGGATCAGCCGGTGGGAGGAAGAGGGCTCAGTGGAGACGAAACCTCGAAGCGGGAGGCCACGCCACGAGTAACGTCGGCAAGGATGGACGCCATGATCGTGGTAGCTGCAACGGCATATCCAATGCGAACATCAGTGGAGCATACAAGAAATCTCGGCCTCAACTGCCATCACATGACGACGAGACGCCGACTTCTTGAAGCCGGGATCGACTGCCATATTCCTGCTCCCAAAGGGTGGCTAACACCTACTCACAAGGAGTGTCGACTCGGCTTTGCATTGGAACACCTTCCACGTAGAGAAGAATACTGGAGAACCTTTATATTTACCGATGAAACGGTGTTCAGGTCAGTGGGAGCCGAAGCAAGGCAGTGCTGGCGGCCCCCCAACACACGCTACCATGAGAAACACATTCAACATCGCGCAGTGAGTGGTAGGGTGTCAGTGTCATTCTGGGGGGTGGATGTGGGCACATGGGCCAGGTGAACTGGTCAAGATAAATGGCCATTTCATTGGTGAGCAGTATGTAGACATCCTGGAGCAAGTGCTAATTCCTATGGCAGTTCCAGCCCCCCACACTATCAGGCTGGTTCATGACAACAGTCCTATTCATACCAGCAACATAGTGAAGGACTACCTCCAGGATCACCCTGAAATTGAGGTCATCGACTATCTAACACTAGGATGTGATATTAATCCGATTGATCATATTTGGGCCATGATGAAACGTGATTGGGATATTGGGGAGCAGCGAACCTGTGCAGCAATAGAGGCCAAAGCTTACGACGTGTGGGAGAGTATACGTCGACGACCAGGGGTGTGCCTGAAGCTGGTCGACTCCATCCGTAATCGCCTTGATGAAGTCCTGAATGCAATGGGTGGCTGGACCAAATACTAAGATGTGTGTATTGGTGTATTGTTTGGATTTTAGTATTGTTTGTAAATACAATTAATATATATTAACTCACCTACAGTGTTATCTTAAATCCATGTCCTTAATGATGTCTTAAACTATATCGCATGAAAATTCATAACAAAGTAACTTAACAGCCACAAATTATGTATTGTGTGGTATACAATGATCTGTATGACACGTCGTGGAATGTGTTGTCTTATAACACAATATAATTATATAGTTACAATTGCTACCATCATTGAAATGCTCATGATGTTCAGCACACAATATTAACGGTAACTGAGCACACTCCAAAATATATGAAGCTTGCATATTGTGGTGGGGTGTTTAAACACTGGAACTTGGAAGAATTGGAACTAGATTAAGTCTGAATACTATTTTACAATACTGATAACTTTTTCACTCCACTCTTTTTAACATAAGTATATAATTATATAATATTGCATATTATCACAAATATTTATTAAGCAAAGGATGGGTGGAATATAAATAAATATTACCATAATCTCTTTGTCGGAATAACAACAAAATTGTGACGTGGTCGCTGACCAAGGCCCTTCACCCTGATCCTTGCATATTTCACTTATATCCTTACTATATTCCATTCTTTAAAGTATCATTGTGACCTGAGCGGCAATAAGCACCCAGGGCACTGCACCTGTTCCATGAATTCGTAAACATAAATAAACAACTGTAAGACAAAACGTAGTAAAAAAGGCAGCTTGAAATTATGGTGGTATAAATAATAAATAAACCTGCCTCCCATCCAGCCCCAACCTCCTCTATCCCCCGCCCACCCCCCCCTTCCCCACACACTACAGTAGGCGACATCTGTTGGCCGACCATAGCATTTCCCCCAGCTGTTTCGAAACTTCAGACTCGAGGCAATTCGAACCCTCACTGTGGCTGGGTAGTGGACACGACTTTGGTGCATGATAGTACAGTACAAGTACACACACAGTACTTGTTCATATTCTCAGTTTACACGCACAGTATACCACGTGAATCTTTAATCTCCACATACAATACACTCATAGTGCTTCATATTTGTTTGTTTTTTTATCAAACTCTTAAGTGGGGCAAATTTTATATCCCTACCCCTACAGGAATTGCCTAGCTAATACTACAGGTAGTCAAGATGCGACTTATTTGAAGTTTATAAACAACTCGGCGGGCATTATTCAGTCGAGGGTTCCTTCCTGGAGCTGGGGGACGTGCCCCACTAGCCTAGCGGGGCGGGTGGTCACAGCTTATGGTTGAAGAAGCCACAAGTTACGAAAATTGTCAAGGCAAACTTTTTCTGAGTTTGTAAACTCATGGCACACACTGCCAGAGAGTGCGACAACACCGAGAGTGAGCTCATTCAAGACCAGACTTGACCAACACTGGCGCAGGTGCAGATACATTCTGGAGCCAGTTTTTGCCCAGTACTTGCCAATGACGACATGCAGCCTGTCTGGCATTGAGGATCTGTTTGGTGGGGTTCTTGGCCAGCCAGATATTTGCCTCAGCCCAGCCAGCCATTCACCTCAGCCAGCTAGCCATTCACCTAAGCCAGCCAGCCGTTCACTTCAGCTAGTCAGCCGTAAACCTCAAGCCAGCCTCAGAGAGCCAAACAATCTAAAATAAATAACAAACCCTTCCCCGCATCCACACACTCTCCCTCCCATCCACACATCCTTCCTCCCATCCACATACCCTACCTCCAATCCACACACCCTACCTCCCATTCATTAATACCCTTCCTCCCATCCACATACCCTACCTCCAATCCACACACCCTACCTCCCATCTACACACCCTAGAAAGAAAAATTAATTAATATTTGATGATTTTGATATTCTTCATGAGCAAAGAGCGAGTCATCAGTCGAACATTAACTCACGTCTCACAGCCTAAGACCCTAAATAATAATAATAATAATAAAAAAAGTAATGGAAGTATTACCTTATGCTAACCGTGGAAGCCAACTGCTTGTTTGGTTGTGGACTAGTTTAGTGACGTAAGAGCGGATCGTTGACGAAGCTTCGAAACTCATGACTATCTTTCGTTAATAATTATCAGTTTTATTTTAGGTAATGGTGGATAGAAGTGATTTAAGAAAATTAATGAGATTATAGATGACGGACCAATCGTGTATGGTGTTCTTTCCGCCGTCCAGTCGATTATTTTCATATGAATCAGTAAAGCGAACCAATGAATTAAGGAATCGAAGCACCTCGGGTTCGCCACTCGCCAGTGATCATTAGAGGTACGGCAGTGGTGGTGGCAACATGTGTGTGTGTGTGTGTGGTCATACAGTATTTGATCGCTATTTCCATGTTTTACGTTTGCTGTTTGTGGATTACCTCGTGTTTGTGGCGTCGTGAGGACTTCCAGGAGTCTACGTTGTGATTATTAGCAGTTGAGTGAAGGTAAGGTGATAAGTTGTGTTGTTGTACTGTGGGGTCCAGGAGGAGGCGGTGGTAGTGTAGCCCTCCGCCTTGTGTACAGGAGTTGTGGATGCCGTGGCTCGGACAGAAAATACTGCTATTAGTATGGCTATTAACCAAAGTTATCATGTGGATAGACATATAATACTGCTATTAAGATGGCTATTAACCTAAGCTAATATGTGGATATATGAATAAAATCCTAGAATTAGTATCGGTACATTGTTGTTGCAGTGCGGGGTACTTATCCACCTGTACTGGGACCTTGATTTTGTATAAATTTATTGAGTAAAAATCATACGTACATACATACATGAGGGTTATCGGCCTGGTTATGTCATGTTAAACACTTTTGCTGAAGTAAATTATGTAATGGGATCACTAACCAACATTTCCAATATAATTATTTGCCCTTGATAGTGTAAATACCTAGCGCGTCACTTGGGTCAATTCAATTCAATTTCAATTGTTTATTCCTTGATATAGGAAGCGGGATCCTAGTGCTGTCACTAGGTACCCCTGTACAATAACACCAGAAGCATCTGGCAAGTGTCACAAGTATATACAGTATAAATATTATAAAGGGGCTTACTAAAGACTAAGGAAGGAAGGATATTCCTTTAACACATAATCAATGCTGTCGGATCTTCTGCATAATGCACAAGAGCGTTGCTCAGGGGATGCGGGGATACCAATCTCCCAAGCAAAGTCATACCCAATGATGACACGGACAGCAATCACGTCCCTTTTCCGCGACCCTTTCCCATAGACATACGAGAAGTCAGGAAGTTTACGGAGGACATCGTACCAGGTGGGCGGGGAGTCCAGGGGGATGGCTGCTTCCCGAGCTTCTCTCTGTTTGCGGCGAATTTGGGTCCTAAGCTGTAAAAGTGTTCGAGGAACAACGTAGTCAGGTGTGGCCTTGTTGCAGCCAGTCTTGGCAAGGCCATCTGCTGCCTCATTCCCCAAGATACCGACATGACTGGGTATCCATAGGAATGTCACAGGACGGCCTGCATCCTGAAGTGTGGATGTTAACCCTCGTATTCGGAGGATGAGGTCCTTATTTTCCCCTGATCCAAATGCGATCCCGTCGAGAGCAGACCTGGAATCGCAGCAGACAAGCAAGGGGCAGAAACCATCTGCTTCTTCCTCAGCGAGAAGGGCAGCAAGGAGGGCTATTAGTTCAGCCTGAGTGGAGGATGCCCCGTCAGAAACTCTGAGAGACAGTTTGATAGGCTCAGGGGCATCAGGACGGGAGATGTAGACACCAGCCCCGGCCCTACCTGTAGCGGGGTCAACAGAACCATCAGTGTAGAGGACGACCCTACCTGGGGACCAGTGGGCGATCCTGGAGAGGTGGTATTTGCAGAGAATAACAGGGTTCACGTGGGATTTCGGGAGCGGTCCACCAAGGGCAATCACTTCAGGTTGAAAATCCAGCCAGGGAGGAGACGACGAACCAACAGCAGGGGTTCACTTGGATCTTGGGTTGTATATCGTAACGTGCGTATTTCTCTCCCACAAGTCTAGGGTTCGAATCGCCTCTGGTTTAAATGTATGTCTGACGTAGCACGATTTCCGGTTTTCGCCTGCACCAACACTGGATAAACCACCCACCCAGATGGCTTGTGTCCCGATATCAGGTGTTCTTATATATGGTAAACAAAAATACTCAGCCTTTGGATACGCCCCTAGTAACTACACCACTAGCAACCACACCACTAGCAACTACGCGTGTATTATCATTTTATATTTAGCCTTTCATCCAGAGGTTTGCCACTGAGGAATTTAGTATGACTGAACATTCATAAATAGTAAATGAGGAACTCTGAGGTAGGTTATTATTGCACGGGGACGAAGCCATAATGTGGGGTGAAATGAAACCTAACCTCACCCCTGTAAATCAAACCAAGTGTGTCTGTAGTGATGATGAATTGCCTTATAATAACTGGGGATCATTCAGCAGCATCAATCATCATCATATTCATTATCACCATCATTATCATCATTCATTATTTATCATCATTCATCATCATCGTCGTCATCACATATACGCCATCATTCATTATTTATCATCATTCATCATCATCATCGTCGTCATCACATATAAATCATCATTCCTCATCATCCTCATCATCAACGTCGTCATCACATATAAATCATCATTCCTCATCATCCTCATCACCATCTATCATCACACACACCACACATTACCACCCCTGAGCCCTCTCCCCCGCCCGCCTTGACTACCAGCAGTGTCAGTTGGTACAAATTAGTGGTAATTTCGGTTCGTTTACGCCATTTTGTAGAATTTCTCATAAAAATAAATATATCGTAATATACCAAATAAAAATCTTGTTTGGCATATGCAATAAATTCTGATTATCTACATGACATTACGTGTAATTTATTCAGAACCTGTCGTTTGTATCATGAGTTCTGAGTGGCTGGTCACCACAAACGAAGCGCTGAATCTGTATCGAGAGTTCTGAGTGGCTGGGCACCACAAACGAAGCGCTGAATCAGGACTCGAGCTTGGAGCCACATTTCTCTGAACCATCTGTGATTTTTGTTGACCAACTGAATAAATAACGTTTCCCATTATTTCCTGCAGAAGCAACTCAGTTTTTTCTGTTAGTGAGCATTTACATGTAATATCCAATCCTTATTACAAGAGCGTCGGTTAGATAGAAGTTTCGATCGGGTGGTTCAGTGTCTGGGAGTTGAGCTCTCAGTTGTCACTTTGGAAGGTATCAGTACTTTCTTATGGTGTCAAATTAAGCAAAACAAATATGGCCACGCCAGCCATCCGATTAAGTGTTATTACTAAGGTTCGCAAGTGACGCTTTATATCATGTGCTTCAACACCACAAGAGCGTATGTTCGTACTGGAGATGGTTCAGTGTGTGGTGGAGATGTGGATGAACTTTAGACCAGGGACAGCCAGACGTGGAGGGAGGGAGCCGGCCAGTATTGAGACGGTCGAGGCGATTAGTGGGTGTGTGACGGAAGTTAATGTTTACAAAATGCTCCTAAATTAATACATCCAGTTGTCAAGGATTATAAATTACAGACGCCATCATGTGTGTGTTGGTGTTGAAAAATATAAGGTATGTCGCTGTGTATATTTCCCTTACAACATATTTCTCTCTTCAATCTACGTCAATTCGATAGCTCATTAATTGTATGGAAATTTTGATGACTGGGACTTAATTATACTGAATGATCTTGATAGCTTCACTGGGGTAGAAATTCATTTCAATGTGATTTGGTAGTAGGAGTTTAAGGTTAGGTACCAGAACAAGGCGACCACCCACTCTGATTAACCCGACCTTCTCCCCTAGACCATTGTCCGGTTTAGCATTTATACGGAGTCCTTTAACACGGCTTTAGAGGATTATGGACATTAGATTAACACCTAAATCGTGTCCATGATCAAACCTTATGAGTGGTTGTTCCCAGTCGGCGTAATAGAGATGTCTCAACTGTGTACATTATGCCTTCAGTTTTCATTGGTGTATTCATAAGTGTTCTAAGTGGTCTATGATTGTCGGGAACAAAATGTAAACAGCACTTTTAGGCTAAAACGTATGTAACAATATAAGCAACTAACCACTCAGCGCAGCCAAACTCAGCTCGACATTAGCCATCACGTGAAGATTAGGGACCCAATCAGATTTTACTTGTTATACACAGAAGTGCCACTTTAGGTGTGGGGGGGGTGGGGGGTGGGTGTTAGGGTAGTTAATCTTCAGGCGATATAAGATGGGCTGCTGCCATATCTTCGTGATTTCATAATTTTTTCATGTTTAATCCAAACACGATTTCTATGAACGTTTTAAATCCCAGTGTAAGAGGCGGTGTTAACTTGTTCACCTGACAGTCAATATTGTAGCTAGGAACTATCAGATCCGTCTTGAGTACATCAGTTGGTCACTGTGGAGGAATGGTGGTGGTGGGGAAGTGTCTGTGGCGGTGGGGAAGTGTTTATAGTGGTGTTGGTGGTGAGGAAGTGTTCATAGTGGTGGTGGCAGGGAAGTGTCTGCGGTTGTGGTGGGGGGAGTGTCTGTGGTGGTGGGGAAGTGGGGGTGACATTTTCGACAAGTAGAATAATATACTTTTGTGTTATAAATTGTTACATAGTCAAGTGAAGAATAATGGTCAAATATATAGTTTACTTTCCATTATTACCGTATTTACTGTGTTGGGAAAAAAATATTTGTGACCTTCGCAAGATATTCACTGATATTTAGGGAAATGAAGAAAAGAAATTAAAGAATATCACTATCAGAAAAGAGGATGTTCTTAAGAAGATAAATAAATTAAAGAAGACAAAATCCCCAGGGCCGGATGAAATTTTCCCGCGAGTTTTGAAAGAATGTAAGGAACAGATTAGCGGACCCCTCGTATATTTATTTACAAAATCATTAGACTCGGGAGTTGTGCCAGACTTGTGGAAACAGGCAAATGTAGTACCCATATTCAAAAAGGGTGACAGAACATCAGCGTCAAATTACCGGCCGATTAGTTTGACGTCAGTAGTGGGGAAATTTCTTGAATCAATTATAGCAAATAACATCCGATCGCATCTAGAGAAAAGCAAATTAATCTACGACTCTCAACATGGGTTTACAAAGGGAAAATCTTGTCTAAAAATCAGCTGACGTTTTTGTTAGGAAAGTCTTCGAGGGAGAAGATACTGACGAAAATTTCGATGTTATTTACTTTAGCAAAGCGTTTAACAGAGTACCGCATCAGAGGCTTCTGAGAATAGTTAAGGCTCATGGTATCGAGGGGAAAGTTTTAAATTGGATAAAATCATGGCTTACCGCTAGAAAACACAGGGTTAGCGTAGATGGTGTTAAATCTGAGTAGGGCTGTGTAACCAGTGGGGGGTCCCCAGGGGTCAGTACTGGGCCCACTCTTGTTCATTATCAACATAAACGATCTAGATACTGGAATCAGCAGTGACATAAGTAAGTTTGCGGATGACGCCAAAATAGGGCGGCTGAATCCGTCGGTTAATCCCCCAATTAACCAGGTTGTTCACATATACTAGATATTGGGGTTTTAGTAACGAAACCCAATAGAAGTTCCTTGTTTTATTATAAAAGGATTATGTCTATAATTTCTGAGTGTAGATCAACCGTAAGTTCCACTATTTATGAGTGAACGAGAAAGAGGACGGTGTTTATGAATATAAACGTTGATCACGTCCGTTCGATATTAGTTGATCTGAGTGACTGATGAGTAGCGACCCATCGAGGGAGAACGGTATGGGTACGTCGTTCCCCCTCGAGGGAAGACGGAGCCATCCACTGCGGCTCTCAAATAACGTCTTCCTCTAGTCAAGGATATCAAACTACTGCTCGTTTCAGGTGGCCAGAGAGCCGGTTACTTATGCCTTTACTCAGCATAGTATGACGCAGCTTCCCGTGGGCACACCTTATCACGTGCAATGAACATGACACCTCATAGCCAGTGGAAAGTTACAGGGTGGTGAATCTGAATATAATATCAGATGTATGAACCCATTTATATAATATGTTCTGTTGATGAGACAGGGGCCGTTGCACGACAGATTAATTCAGGGCAGGATGCAAATGCACTACAGGAGGATTTATATAAACTGCAAGAGTGGTCAGTAAAATGGCAAATGAAATTCAACACCAGCAAGTGCAGCGTACTTAATATTGGAAGAACAAATACTGTCAATATATACAGCCTTAACATCAATGTAGAGAAGTCGACTTGTGAAAGAGACTTAGGGGTACTTGTAAGCCCGGACCTACGGCCTAGAAAACAGTGCGTTAATGGTCGAAATAAGGCAAACAGAGTATTAAGTTTTATATCTAGAAGTATAAGTAATAAGAGTGCAGAGGTCTTATTGCAACTATATCTTGCACTAGTCAGGCCGCACCTCCATTATGCGGTTCAGTTCTGGTGCCCCTATTATAGAATGGCTATCAATTCACTGAAGTCGGTGCAGCGAAGAATGACGAAAATGATTCCGGGACTTAGAAACCTTCCTCTCAAGATAGGTTTAAGAAACTAAACTTGCATTCCCTAGAAAGACGAAGAGTGCGGGGAGATAAGATAGAAGTATTTAAGTGGGTGAAAGGAATCAATAAAGGAGATATAAAGTTCTTATAGTATCCGAGCACGATAGGACTTGTAGCAACGGATTTAAGTTGGATAAGTTTAGGTTTAGGAGGGAGATAGGAAGGAACTGGTTCACAAATAGGGTGGTTGACGAGTGGAACAAGCTTAGCAACTTTGTAGTAAGTGCTGGAACCCTGGAAAGTTTTAAAAGGAGGCTAGATAGACTCATGGATGATAGAGAGTGGTAGTAACTCTCGACAGGAGCTGCCATGCACAGGCCAACCGGCCTATTGCAGACTCCTTATGTTCTTATCACTTTGTAATACCTGTTGTGTATCATATTAATTGTTCTAAATAAGTTCTGGAACTCTAAGTGGCAGGGCTGAGGTAAACACTTCTTTTGGTTTTTTTTCTTTATTGTTGAAGTAATTATATACACAGTACTTAGTTTGGGAGAGAATGTATTGTGAATTATCTCCAGGGAAGTGTTTTGAGTACACTTAAGTTACATGTTCACCCCTTAACTAGTGATAAGACTCTGGCCCCTCTCCTCCGAGCGTGTGAGCGGAGAAGCGGGCGTCAAGCTGTGTTTTGATTAGTCAGGTGACCTCGTTCGACTTCTGAGAAAGTTTGAGCCGCGTATAACGTGAACAACTACCAAGTCATTGTTCAATAACTTAGTGAATAATTTGGTGTTATTTATTTGGGTGACTATTTATTTAATGCAAAAGGTGCTGTTACAACTTTCTCAGCACCACCGCCACAATCATTTCACCACCGCCACAATCATTTCACAACCACAATCACTTAACCACAATCACTCTACCACTATCAATTCACCACTATAACTTCACCACAACTGCTTCACCACCATCACCACAAACACTTCACCACCATCACCAGAATCACTTCACCACCATCACCACAAACACATCACCACCATAAGAACATAAGAAAATAAGGAGTCTGCAATAGGCCGGTTGACCTGTGCATGGCAGGTCCTGTCGAGAGTCCTATTCTGCTCGGATGTTATAAGAACTTTATCTATATCTCCTCTATTGATTCCTTTCACCCACTTAAATACTTCACCACAATCACTTCACCATAACCATTTTGCCACAATCACTTCACCATCACCACAATCACCAAAATCACTTAACCTTCACCAAAATCACTTCGCCACAATCGCTTCACCACCATCACCACAATCATTTCAACATCACCACAATCTTCATCATCACCAAAATCACTAGACTATCACCACAATCACAATCACTTCAATTGTGTCTTATAAAAATTAACCCACATCATAGAAATATTGCCCAGGCGTTTAGTATCTTAACCGCGGCTCATAGGCTAGTTACCGTGGGTGATATAATTATATACACATAATGTTTGTAGCCCACATTAATTAAGTATTACGGTCTGTCTGACGGGCTAATACACTATTATAATGTACCGTCCATTTCTAAGTTTTATCATTTTTTTTAAGTTGTTATTCAGGTTTTAATCACCAGTAATTAGATGTTTATAATAACGTAGATATGAGGATAAATATTGAAAAATACGAGGGTGGAAATCACATTTACTTTTAATATTTACCAACACAGGTCACACAGAATATCAATAACCTGTCCAATGGCCTCCCTTTTATATAGCCCCCTGGATCCTTCTTGGGACTGAGACACAAGGTTATATAGGTGGTTGGTTCCTCACAAACTGCTCACACTCGTCCTGGGTGTGTAGGTGGAGTCGGGACCAGTGTTTAGCTTGTCTTCAGGTTCCCACGTGTTCACTATCTGGGTCCAAATGGTCTCTATAGGGTTGAGGTCTGGGTAGCACTCACAAACAGTCATAGTAATCTCTTAACACAAGCAATGGCCCTATACAATATTATTTTTGTGATATTAAATGTTTCAATAAAAATACAACATTATTATTCTATTGGGTAAAGGAAAAGTTGTATTGTTTAAGTGAAATAAATTTATTGAATATGGACCTGGAGATTTAGATGGCCAGTCCAAAAGGTCAATTTCATTCGACCTTTCCTCTGACCAGCGCTTCATCTCTCGTGCCGTGTGAACAGGGCAGTTATCAAAGAAGTGAACAAAATTCATCAAACATAATTTGTTAACACTTATATCATGAATTGGCGCCTTCATATAGGTGAAAATGCGCGACTTAGAAAAATAAAATAGGCGAGTGTGGAGGCACGGATGGTGGGCAGCCTCCAGCAGCTCGAGGCAAACGTCAGAGATGATGATGGGTATTGGGTAATGTAAACTGTTGTACACTGAAGAGGAAAAATAAGAGATAACTGTATTATATACTGATGGAAAAAAGAACAAAATATTGGTATTGAGGGAAAGGTGTTTGTTGATCAAGTAACCCAAATTAAGGAGCACATTTCAGTGTTAATAGTATGGAGAGATCTACGTAGTATTAGTTAAGGGCTGCAAATTGGTGCCATCTTTTACTGTAATAATACAAGACTAATACCATATGTTAGAGTTTGATAAACTTTATATAGGAGCAACTTTTCTAGACTATTACAAATTCTAAATTGCAATTAAAAATATGTATGCTCTTTTTCACCCGATCTAATGTTGACACTGGTGTATATACTATTCAACAGAGTATGGTGGCTCACTGGCAAGGTACCTGTTGTGGATGATGGAGGCCTCGGGTTCGACTGCCAGATGGACTAAAGTCGTGTTGAACTGGACGAGGCAGAGACAGGGTTTTGAATGGTTCGTAAGTAAAATATATGTTTTACCAGTGATGTTGGGGCTGGTGCAATGGGATTAGTCTACTATAGAGAAAGAAGCTGTGGCTCTGCTTATGGCACTGGAAAAGTTTAACATATATCTTTGCAACACCTACCAGAGAATTGTAGTTTACAGTGACCAAATTTATTACAGTTCAGAAGTCGAATGAAAAATAAGAATGATAGTCTTAGCAGATGTTGATTAACTCTGCAGGGAAGGACTTGGGATGCTGTGTAGGAGTGAGGGAAGTACTTGGTATATTATGTAAGAGTGAGGGATGGACGTGGTATGTTGTGTAGGAGTGAGGGAATGACTTGGTATGTTGTGTAGGAGTGAGTGATGGCCTTGCAGTATTGTGTAGGAGTAATGGAAAGACTTGATATGTTGTGCAGGAGTGAGGGAAGGACTTGGTATGTTGTGTAGGAATGGGGGAAGGACTTGGGATGTTGTGTAGGAGTGAGGGAAGTACTTGGTATGTTATGTAAGAGTGAGGGATGGACTTGGTATGTTGTGTAGGAGTGAGGGAAGGACTTGGTATGTTCTTTAGGAGTGAGGGATGGACTTGGTATGTTGTGTAGGAGTGAGTGATGGCCTTGCAGTATTGTGTAGGAGTAATGGAAGGACTTGCTATGTTGTGCAGGAGTGAGGGAAGGACTTGGTATGTTGTGTAGGAGTGAGGGAAGGACTTAGTATGTTGTGTAGGAGTGAGGGAAGGACTTGGTATGTTGTGTAGAAGTGAGTAATGGACTTGTAGTTTTGTGTAGGAGTGAGGTAAGGACTTGTAGTTTTGCGTAGGAGTGAGGGATGGACTTGGTATGTTATGTGGGAGTGAGGGAAGGATTTGGTATGTTATGTGGGAGTGAGGGAAGGATTTGGTATGTTATGTGGGAATGAGGGATGGACTTGTAGTTTTGTGTAAGAGTGATTGATGGACTTGTAGGAGTAAAGGAAGGACTTGGTATGTTGTGTAGGAGTGAGGGAAGGACTTTATATGTTGTTTAGGAGTGAGGGAAGGACTTGGTATGTTGTGTAGGAGTGAGGGAAGTACTTGGTATGTTATGTAAGAGTGAGGGATGGACTTGGTATGTTGTGTAGGAGTGAGGGAAGGACTTGGTATGTTGTGTAGGAGTGAGGGATGGACTTGGAATGTTATGTGGGAGTGAGGGATGGACTTGGTATGTTGTGTGGGAGTGAGGGAAGGACTTGGTATGTTGTGTAGGAGGAAAATGGGCTGACTTGGCAGGGCAGGCAGGGAGTGGGGGGCTGACTGGTATGTTGTGTAGGAGTGAGGGAAGGATCATAAGTTGTGTAAGAGTGAGGGAAGGACTTGTAGTATTTTGTAGGAGTGAGGGGAGGACTTGAAGTGTGGTGTAGGAGTATGGGAAGGACTTGTAGTATTGTGTAGGAGTGAGAGAAGGACTTGTAGTATTGTGTAGGAGTGAGGGAAGGACTTGTAGTATTGTGTAGGAGTAAGGGAAGGATTTGATATGTTGTGCAGGAGTGAGGGAAGGACTTGGTATGTTGTGTAGGAGTGAGGAAAGGACTTAGTATGTTGTGTGGGAGTGAGGGAAGGACTTGGTATGTTGTGTAGGAGTGAGGGATGGACTTGGTATGTTGTTTAGAAGTGAGGGAAAGACTTGGTATGTTGTGTAGGAGTGAGGGATGGTCTTGTAGCATTGTGTAGGAGTGACGGAAGGACTTGGTATTTTGTGTAGGAGTGAGGGATGGACTTGTAGTATTGTGTAGGAGTGAGGGAAGGCCTTGGTATGTTGTGTAGGAGTAAGCGAAGGACTTGGTATGTTGTGTAGGAGTGAGGGAAGGACTTGGTATGTTGTTTAGGAGTGAGGGAAAGACTTGGTATGTTGTGTAGGAGTGAAGGAAGGATTTGGTATGTTGTGTAGTAGTGAGGGGTGGACTTGGTATGTTGTGTAGGAGTGAGGGAAGAACTTGGTATGTTGTGTAGGAGTGAGGAAAGGACTTGGTATGCTGTGTAGGAGTGAGGGAAGGACTTGGTATATTGTGTATTAGTGAGGGATGGACTTGGTATGTTTTGTACAAGTGATGGATGGACTTGTAGTATTGTGTAGGAGTGAGGGTGTGGACTTGTAGTATTGTATAGAAATGAGGGATGGCCTTGGTATGTTGTGTAAAAGTGTGGGATGGACTTGGTATGTTGTGTAGGAGTGAGGGATGGACTTGTAGTATTGTATAGGAGTGAAGGAAGGACTTTGTATGTTGTGTAGGAGTGAGGAAACGACTTGGTATGTTGTTTAGGAGTGAGGGATGGACTTGGTATGTTGTGTAGGAGTGAGGGGAGGACTTGGTATGTTGTTTAGGAGTGAGGGATGGATTTGGTATGTTGTGTAGGAGTGAGGGGAGGACTTGGTATGTTGTGTAGGAGTGAGGGATGGATTTGGTATGTTGTGTAGGAGTGAGGGATGGCCTTGCAGAAGTGTGTAGGAGTAAGGGAAGGAATTGATATGTTGTGCAGGAGTGAGGGAAGGACTTAGTATGTTGTGTGGGAGTGAGTGAAGGACTTGATATGTTGTGTAGGAGTGAGGGAAGGACTTGGTATGTTGTGTAGGAGTGAGGGAAGGAGTTCATATGTTGTGTAGGAGTGAGGGAAGGATTTGGTATGTTGTGTAGGAGTGAGGGATGGACTTGTAGTATTGTGTAGGAGTGAGGGAAGGACTTGATATGTTGTGTAGGAGTGAGGGAAGGACTTGGTATGTTGTGTAGGAGTGAGGGAAGGAGTTCGTATGTTGTGTAGGAGTGAGGGAAGGATTTGGTATGTTGTGTAGGAGTGAGGGATGGACTTGCAGTATTGTGTAGGAGTGAGGGAAGGACTTGTTATGTTGTGTAGGAGTGAGGGAAGGATTTGGTATATTGTGTAGGAGTGAGGGAAGGACTTGGTATGTTGTGTAGGAGTGAGGGATGGACTTGGTATGTTGTGTAGGAGTGAGGGATGGACTTGGTATGTTGTGTATTAGTGAGGGAAGTACTTGGTATAAGCTAGTAGGCGTGGAGGGAAGGACTGTATTTCTGAAGGATTTCTGAGGGGCATTCTTGGTATGTTTTGTAGGAGTGAAGGAAGGACTTGTAGTATTGTGTAGGAGTGAGGGAAGGACTTGTAGTATTGTGTAGGAGTGAGGGATGGACTTGGTATGTTGTGTAGGCGTGAGGGAAGGACTTGGTATTTTGTGTAAGATTGAGGGAAGGACTTGGTATGTTTTGTAGGAGTGAGGGAAGGACTTGTAGTATTGTGTAGGAGTGAGGGAAGGACTTGTAGTATTGTGTAGGAGTGAGGGATGGACTTGGTATGTTGTGTAGGAGCGAGGGAAGGACTTGGTATGTTGTGTAGGAGTGAGGGAAGGACTTGTAGTATTGTGTACGAATGAGGGAAGGACTTTTAGTATTGTGTATGAGTGAGGGATGGACTTGGTATGTTGTGTAGGTGTGAGAGAATTTCGTAGCAAATGCTCAATTTCATTCACCAGACTGAAAATAAAACACAAGTGTTTTATCTTTGGGGAGGGAGTTTTATAAGGCGCTGAATATATTTGATCGAGAGGTAATTACACTGCTGCTTCAGTAGGTAGGATTATATTTTATATATGTTCCTGTATGTAAACATTGTCTAGTATGTTATATATATTAATTCATAATAAATCTGTAATAAGTAAAGTAGCTTAACGTTTTGCATTTGTTCGGTAAAATAGTATGGTAATTGGCGGCATGGTATCCACATAGTACGGGTCACGGCAAGTGTAGGGAGGTAGACGAGCCTGGCTGGTGATAGTGTGTGGTGCAAGTGTGGTACAATTGGTCTGGACTCAGGATATATTTATATGGAGATAAGTGGTGTATACTTTTGTACTTTTCTAGTGTATGGTGAGGCTGAGGTTCGGGTTTGGGTTAATTTTGGCTGTGGTCATTAGTACTGTACTTAAATTGTTCCTTTACTTGACCTTTGTTTGTGGTCTCTTAACTTTATAATGCTAAGTTATGCATTTCCTGATTCATCTTCAACATGATTCCTATAATTTGAGTTAATCTGAGAGTTATCATTGAGAACCTGTTGGAGATAATATAAGAGTCATTATAGTGTTTACCCTGCTTGTTGTTGTGACCACTCGTGTGACTTGTGACTTGACTAGTGGTAAATTCTTGATAAAGAGGGGTACTGGCATAACAGTATGAAGAAAGAAAGATTTTAATTCTTATCGCCCTGCAATATATACAAAAAAAAATATTTTTGGTTAATAAAATTTTAATTTCACAGGTATTAACAGAAAATACTACTCCAGGGAGGATGAGGACCATAACTTGGTGTACAGATGACGAGGCAACATCAAGATGGACAAGAGAAACGATCAAGAGGACAGTAAAGGATGAACATTCTCTAAATAACTCAGTCTACCAGACATGACAGGAAGTTGTATTGTATATATGTAAGTGTTGGTTAAATACATCCACATCAATACTAAAACAGATTATAGCAGTGTGTTGAAATCTTATCTACTGACTACTGCAGAGATACTGTAGCACTGTAGGAGTGAGGAAAGAACAAGAAATATTATGTAAGAGTGAGGGAAGGACATGTGGTGATGTGGAGGAGTGAGGAAAGGTTATGCGGTGTTGTGTAGGAGTGAGGGAAGGACTTGAAGTGATGTGTATTAGTGAGGGAAGGACTTGCAGTGTTGCGAAGCCTATACCTTCTAATACACTGTTGTAATCTTTTATGTGGATTTCTAGCTAGACAGTCAGGAAGTATTTTGTTCAACTTAATTATTTTGGACTTTAGTTTTATCTTCATTTGCAAAACAAAATATTTCATTCTTCCTGGCAGTGAAATACAAGATGTTAGTTTAAGATTTTACTGTAAAATTAGGTAATTATTACAGGTTTACAACTTACTTGTAACCAATGAGCATTTCCTGTGGACAAACTTTTGAAATTGTAAAAAAACAAAGATTGTATTTGGTGAAAATGTTCTGAGGCAGTATGTCACCCCTTGGGGCTATTTGAGGCCCCCAGGGCTTATATGCCGCCGCCACGGACTGTTTGGCTAATTAGGGCTGTGTGATGATCATAGGTGGTTGTATAATGGATTTAAGGACTATGTAAGGTTGTCAGGGGTAGTCTGATCCAACTAGAGGCTGTTGGTGACTATATTGTGAATATCAACTTGGAGATGTGTGAGGCTCTTAGAGAGCTACTGTACTTGTGACTGAGGGAGTTAATTGATGCTCCTAATGTCTGCGTACAGAAAAAGATGAATATATCCTAAATAAGTCAATCTACCCGACATGACAGGAAGTTGTATTGTGTATAATATTTACTGTTGGTTCGACAAGTCTTTATAAATGCTAAAATAGATTATAACGGTGTATTGAAAGTTTATCTACTGATTACTGTAGGACTGAGGGAAGGACATGCAGTATTGTGTTTTATTGCGGGAAGGACTTCAGTATTGTGTAGGAATGAGGGAAGGACCTGTAGTGTGGTGTAGGACCTAGGGAAGGACATGTAGTGATGTTCGTAAATGAGGGAAGGACTTGCTGATCTAATGAAGGAGAGGAGGACTTACTGACCTGATAATTAGTGAGAGGGGGACTTACTGACCTGCTAATTAGTGAGAGGAGGATTTTCTGACCTGCTAATTAGTGAGAGGAGGATTTACTGACCTACTAAGGAGTGAGAGGAGGACTTACTGACCTACTACGGAGTGAGAGGAGGAGTGTGGGAAGGACTCACTGTGATGTGTAGGAGTGAGGGAAGGACTCACTGTGATGTGTATCATTGAGGGAAGGACTTCAGTATTATGTAGGAATGAGAGAAGGACTTGTAGTGTTGTGTAGGATCTAGGGAAGGACATGTAGTGATTTTCGTAAATGAGGGAAGAACTTGCTGACCTCCTAATGAATGAGAGGAGGTCATACCGACCTGCTAATTTGTGAGAGGAGGACTTACTGACCTGCTAATTTGTGAGAGGAGGACTTACTGACCTGCTAATTAGTGACAGGAGGATTTACTGACCGACTAAGGAGTGAGAGGAGGACTTACTGACCTGCTAATTAGTGAGAGGAGGATTTACTGACCGACTAAGGAGTGAGAGGAGGACTTACTGACCTTCTAATTTGTGAGAGGAGGACTTACTGACCTGCTAATTAGTGACAGGATTATTTACGGACCTACTAAGGAGTGAGAGGAGGATTTGCAGTGTTTTATAGGAGTGAGGGAAGGACATGGAATGTTGTGTAGGATAAGGGAAGGACTTGCTGTGTGTGGGAGTGAGGGGAGGATGCTATGTGTTGTGTAGGATTAAGGGAATGGCGAACTGTGTTTTGTAGGAGTGAAGGAAAGACATGCAGCGTTGTGTAGTATGAGGGAAGGACTCACTGTGAGGTGTAGGAGTGAGGGAAGGACTCACTGTGAGGTGTAGGAGTGAGGGAAGGACTCACTGTGATGTGTAGCAGTGTGTGAAGGACTCGCTGTGATGTGTAGGAGTGAGTGAAGGACTCGCTGTGATGTGTAGGAGTGAGGGAAGGACTCGCTGTGATGTGTAGCAGTGTGTGAAGGACTCGCTGTGATGTGTAGGAGTGAGTGAAGGACTCGCTGTGATGTGTAGGAGTGAGGGAAGGACTCGCTGTGATGTGTAGGAGTGTGGGAAAGACTGACTGTGAGGTGTAGGAGTGAGGGAAGGACTCACTGTGAGGTGTAGGAGTGAGGGAAGGACTCACTGTGAGGTGTAGGACTGAGTGAAGGACTCTCTGTGATGTGTAGGAGTGAGGGAAGGACTCGCTGTGATGTGTAGGAGTGTGAGAAAGACTGACTGTGAGGTGTAGGAGTGAGGGAAGGACTCTCTGTGAGGTGTAGGAGTGAGGGAAGGACTCACTGTGAGGTGTAGGAGTGAGGGAAGGACTCATTGTGAGGTGTAAAGTGAAGGGCTTCTGTCTCTCCAATGAGGGAGACTACTGGTGATGTCGTCATTGCTCTTGTGGTCTGTTCCACCATTGACGTAGACTATTAGTGGTGACCTTATTGCTGTGGTCCTCCAATGGAATGCCTAAAGTGACTTCAGCTCACTTAAACACTTAAAATGGAGAGAACGTGTCAGATAATGTTACAAGGAAGTTGTAATGATTTAACAATAACTGAAAATTACAATAAATTCTTGAACTAGCATCTTTTAATCCAGTGCCAGCGAGAGTAAAATAAGTTCGTTATACAAGTGGAAATAAAACTGAAGTACAAAAGTCAACAATGTTATGACATTGTTGAAGTTACGATATTTTGTACAGTGGTTTCATCTTCATTTGTATAACACAAAGTCTTACTCTAGCTGGCACAGCACTGAAACAAAAGATGCCAGTTTAAGAATTTGCCTTCATCATCAGTTTAGTAACTAACTAACTGATAATGAAGGTTATTTATTACGTGTTCACAACTTACTTTGTAACCAATGAATTTTTCCTCTGGACAAACTTTTGTAATTGTATTTTGTTTTTGTTTTTCAAATGTTGCACATATTAAAAATTAATTACAAGGCAGTGTGTCTTCAAGGGGATAAGTGATGTTTGTGGCAACTTGGGGATGTGTGAGGCTCTTAAGAGCTATCTGTGTGTCTGAGGAGGCTGATTGATTCTCCCCTAAGATCTACATGATGCTTCTAGGGCGCTTATAAGTAGCTAGTTGTGTACAGCTGGTTAGGACTATGTGATGACACTAAAGGCTGTGTGTCACTGCTAGGGACAGTGATGCTGCCAAGGGCTGGGTGTCGAGGCTTGTCTGAGCTCCCTACTATAGAGATAGGGGAGACACGTCGACCAAGGTACACTGGTAGCCTTGCATGATCCAGGTTGGGTCGCCTTTATGGGACCCTGTGTACACAGGTTGTAGTACCATAAGGGCAACCTAACCTAGCAGTAACCTGGTGTCAATCATAACAAATATTTGTATAGTAACTTAATGTGTCGTATAAATGAAAAAAAAAATACTTAATTTGTTTATAATATTCCTAATAAAACGTTGAAAACAAAAGGGTTCCAAAGGCAAAAATGAAAAGAGCCAATTTTTATACTTAACCGAAAAGTAGAAAATCTACGTCACCAAAAAGTAGATACTTACGATCTTTTGGGAATACGAATTTACGATCTTTTTAATTGTCGTAGGTTCGAACTTAAGAGAGAAAAAATGACTTGCGAACTTTCTTATTCTCAAAAGTTCGTAATTATCGACTTTTTGGGGAAGTAGATTATCGACGTTTGGGGAAATATTACCTACTTTTCCGAAGTAGATTATCATAGAAAACGGGAAATTTGTATCACAGAAAATGGGAAATATTTCTACTTTCTGGGAAAGTTGGTTATCTACTTATCATAGAAAACGGGAAATTTGTATCATAGAAAATGGGAAATATCTACTTTCCGGGAAAGTTGGTTATCTACTTTCCCGAAAAGTAGATTATCTACTTTTCGAGAAAGTAGATTATCGCCTTTTTGTGGAAGTAGATTATCGACTTTTGGGAAATATTAATATATTTTCCAAAGTAGATTATCATAAAAAACGGGAAATTTGTATCACAGAAAATGGGAAATATTTCTACATTCTGGGAAAGTTGGTTATCTACTTATCATAGAAAACGGGAAATTTGTATCATAGAAAATGGGAAATATCTACTTTCCGGGAAAGTTGGTTATCTACTTTCCCGAAAAGTAGATTATCTACTTTTCGAGAAAGTAGATTATCGACTTTTTGTGGAAGTAGATTATCGACTTTTGGGAAATATTAAAATATTTTCCATAGTAGATTATCATAGAAAACGGGAAATTTGTATCACAGAAAATGGGAAATATTTCTACTTTCTGGGAAAGTTGGTTGTCTACTTATCATAGAAAACGGGAAATTTGTATCACAGAAAATGGGAAATATCTACTTTCTCGGAAAGTTGGTTATCTACTTTCCCGAAAAAATGAGTTATCTCTTCGAGAAAGTAGATTATCGACTTTTGTGGAAGCCGTTATCGACTTTGAAATATTATATATTTTCCAAGTAGATTATCATAAAACAGGAAATTTGTATCACAGAAAATGGGAAATATTTCTGCTTTCTTAGGAAAGTTGGTTATCTGCTATCATAGAAAACGGGAAATTTGTATCATAGAAAATGGGAAATATCTACTTTCCGGGAAAGTTGGTTATCTACTTTCCCCAAAAGTAGATTATCTACTTTTCGAGAAAGTAGATTATCGACTTTTTGTGGAAGTAGATTATCGACTTTTGGGAAATATTAATATATTTTCCAAAGTAGATTATCATAGAAAACGGGAAATTTGTATCACAGAAAATGGGAAATATTTCTACTTTCTGGGAAAGTTGGTTATCTACTAAATATAGAAAACGGGAAATTTGTATCATAGAAAATGGGAAATATCTACTTTCCGGGAAAGTTGGTTATCTACTTTCCCGAAAAGTAGATGATCTACTTTTCGAGAAATTAGATTATCGACTTTTTGTGGAAGTAGATTATCGACTTTTGGGAAATATTAATATATTTTCCAAAGTAGATTACCATACAAAACGGGAAATTTGTATCACAGAAAATGGGAAATATTTCTACTTTCTGGGAAAGTTGGTTATCTACTTATCATAGAAAACGAAATATCTACTTTCCGGGAAAGTTGGTTATCTACTTTCCCGAAAAGTAGATTTTCCTACTTTTCGGTAAAGTAGATTATCGACTTTTCGGGGAAGTAGAATATCGATTTTTTGTGAAATATTACTTAATTTTGCGAAGTAGATTATCATAGAAAAGGGGAAATTTGTATCATAGAAAATGGGAAATATCTACTTTCCGGGAAAGTTGGTTATATACTTTCCCGAAAAGTAGATTATCGACTTT
Organism: Homarus americanus; assembly: GCF_018991925.1. Classification (NCBI taxonomy): domain Eukaryota; kingdom Metazoa; phylum Arthropoda; class Malacostraca; order Decapoda; family Nephropidae; genus Homarus; species Homarus americanus. Next base: position 111,082 of record NW_024738481.1, read on the forward strand.
CCCGAAAAGTAGATTATCGACTTTTTGTGAAATATTACCTAATTTTGAGAAGTAGATTATCATAGAAAACGGGAAATTTGTATCATAGAAAATGGGAAATATCTACTTTCTGGGAAAGTTGGTTATCTACTTATCATAGAAAACGGGAAATTTGTATCATAGAAAATGGGAAATATCTACTTTCCGGGAAAGTTGGTTATCTACTTTCCCGAAAAGTAGATTATCTACTTTTCGGGAAAGTAGATTTTCGACTTTTCGTGGAAGTAGATTATCGACTTTTTGGGAGATATTAACATATTTTCCTAAGTAGATTATCATAGAAAACGGGAAATTTGCATTACAGAAAATGGGAAATATTTCTACTTTCTGGGAAAGTTGGTTATCTACTTATCATAGAAAACGGGAAATTTGTATCATAGAAAATGGGAAATATCTACTTTCCGGGAAAGTTGGTTATCTACTTTCCCGAAAAGTAGATTATCTACTTTTCGGGAAAGTAGATTTTCGACTTTTCGTGGAAGTAGATTATCGACTTTTGGGAAATATTAATATATTTTCCAAAGTAGATTATCATAGAAAACGGGAAATTTGTATCACAGAAAATGGGAAATATTTCTACTTTCTGGGAAAGTTGGTTATCTACTTATCATAGAAAACGGGAAATTTGTATCATAGAAAATGGGAACTATCTACTTTCCGGGAAAGTTGGTTATCTACTTTCCCGAAAAGTAGATTATCTACTTTTCGAGAAAGTAGATTATCGACTTTTTGTGGAAGTAGATTAAAGACTTTTGGGAAATATTAATATATTTTCCAAAGTAGATTATCATAGAAAACGGGAAATTTATATCACAGAAAATGGGAAATATTTCTACTTTCTGGGAAAGTTGGTTATCTTCTTATCATAGAAAACGGGAAATTTGTATCATAGAAAATGGGAAATATCTACTTTCCAGGAAAGTTGGTTATCTACTTTCCCGAAAAGTAGATTATCTACTTTTCGAGAAAGTAGATTATCGACTTTTTGTGGAAGTAGATTATCGACTTTTGGGAAATATTAATATATTTTCCAAAGTAGATTATCATAGAAACGGGAAATTTGTATTACAGAAAATGGGAAATATTTCTACTTTCTGGGAAAGTTGGTTATCTACTTATCATAGAAAACGGGAAATTTGTATCATAGAAAATGGGAAATATCTACTTTCCGGGAAAGTTGGTTATCTACTTTCCCGAAAAGTAGATTATCTACTTTTCGAAAAAGTAGATTATCGACTTTTTGTGGAAGTGGATTATCGACTTTTGGGAAATATTAATATATTTTCCAAAGTAGATTATCATAGAAAACGGGAAATTTGTATCACAGAAAATGGGAAATATTTCTACTTTCTGGGAAAGTTGGTTATCTACTTATAGAAAACGGGAAATTTGTATCAAAGAAAATGGGAAATATCTACTTTCCGGGAAAGTTGGTTATCTACTTTCCCGAAAAGTAGATTATCTACTTTTCGAGAAAGTAGATTATCGACTTTTTGTGGAAGTAGATTATCGACTTTTGGGAAATATTAATATATTTTCCAAAGTAGATTATCATAGAAAACGGGAAATTTGTATCACAGAAAATGGGAAATATTTCTACTTTCTGGGAAAGTTGGTTATCTACTTATCATAGAAAACGGGAAATTTGTATCATAGAAAATGGGAAATATCTACTTTCCGGGAAAGTTGGTTATCTACTTTCCCGAAAAGTAGATTATCTACTTTTCGAGAAAGTAGATTATCGACTTTTTGTGGAAGTAGATTATCGACTTTTGGGAAATATTAATATATTTTCTGGAGTAGATTATCATAGAAAACGGGAAATTTGTATTACAGAAAATGGGAAATATTTCTACTTTCTGGGAAAGTTGGTTATCTACTTATCATAGAAAACGGGAAATTTGTATCATAGAAAATGGGAAATATCTACTTTCCGGGAAAGTTGGTTATCTACTTTCCCGAAAAGTAGATTATCTACTTTTCGAGAAAGTAGATTATCGACTTTTCGTGGAAGCAATTATCTGACTTTTTTGGGAAATATTGACATATTTTCCAAAGCAGATTATCATGCAGAAAACGGAAATTTGTATCACAGAAAAATGGGAAAATATTTCTACTTTCTGGGGAAAGTTGGTTATCTACTATCAAGTAGAAAAACGGAAATAAATTTGTATCATAGAAAATGGAAATATCTACTCTTTCCGGGAAAGTTGGTTATCTACTTTCCGAGAAGGATTATCTACTTTTCGGGAAAGTATTATCGACTTTTTGTGGAAGTAGATTATCGACTTTGGAAGATAATATATTTTCCAGTAGATTAATATAGAACGGGAAATTTGTATCACAGAAAATGTAAATATTTCTACGTTGGTTACTACTTATCATAGAAACGGGAAATTTGTATCATAGAAAATGGGAAATATCTACTTTCCGAAAGTTGGTTATCTGTTTCTCTGAAAGTAGATTATCTACTTTCGAGAAAGTAGATTGACTCTTTTGTGGAAGTAATTATCGACTTTGGGAAATATTAATATATTTTCCAAAAGTAGATTATCATAGAAAAACGGGAAATTTTTATCACAGAAAATGGGAAATATTTCACTTTCTTGGAAAGTTGGTTATCTACTTATCATAGAAAACGGGAAATTTGTATCACAGAAAATGTGAAATATCTACTTTCCGGGAAAGTTGGTTATCTATTTTCCCGAAAAGTAGATTATCTACTTTTCGAGAAAGTAGATTATCGACTTTTGTGGAAGTAGATTATCGACTTTTTGGGAAATACAATATATTTTCCAAAGCAGATTATCATAGAAAACGAAATTTATATCACAGAAAATGGGAAATATTTCTCACTCTCTGGGAAAGTTGGTCTTCTTTATCACAGAAAACGGAAATTTGTATCATAAGAAATGTTATCTACTTGCAAAAGTTGGCTATCTACTTTCCCGAAAAGTAGATTATCTTACTTTTCGAGAAGGATATCGACCTTTTTGTGAAGCAGATTATCGACTTTGGGGAATATTAATATATTTTTCAAAAGTAGATATCGAGAAAATCTTGTGGCCTAGGTCGGGGAGTTTTCTACTTTCTGGGGAGAAAAGTTGTTGTCAGCAGTGTCTGGGAAATTTGTCATAGTGTCGGGGAAGCCTGTTGTTGTCTACTTTCCCGAAAAAGTAGATTATTCATTTTTCGACAAAGATTATCGACTTTCGTGATTATCGACTTTCGGGGAAATATTAATATAGCTTCCGTGATTACCCATGAAACGGGAACACAGAAATGGAGTTTCACTTTCGGGGAAAAGCCGGCCATTCACTAGAAAACGGCCTGTGGTCAGCAGGTACGGGGAATATTTACGCCGTGAAAAGCTGGTTATCATTTTCCTGCGATTGCCTACTTCGAGCAGATTGACGATTTTTGCGGAAATATCGACTTTTGGGAAATACAATATTTTCTCAAAAGAGGTCATCGCTAGAAACGGAATTTGTATCGCATTTTTCTGTTGACCATTGTAGTGTCTTGTTTAAACAGTGTCGGGGAAATAGCCTGGCTGGTTGTCTACTTCCTAAAAGCAGATTGTCTACTTTCGGCAGCAGATTATCGCCTTCGTGAAAGTGATTGACTTTGGGGAAATATTGTATATTTTCCAAAGCAGATTATCTAGGAAGAACACAGAACATTTCACATTCGGGGAAAGTTGTTTCACCACTATCATGTTGAATGGGAAATATCTACTTTTCTTTCCGGGAAAAGCAGTTATTCTGGCCTTCCCTTTGAAAAGTAGATATCTACTCGGAGAAAGTAGATTATCGACTTTTTAAAGCATTACGATTTTTGGGAGCTCAAAAGTAGTATTGGTCATATAGAAAACGGAAGCTAGGAACAATAAAATGGGAAATATTTACTTTCGGGGAAAAGTTGTTGTTCATTTCATCGAAAACGAAATTTGCACATAGAAAATGGGAAATAGCCTGCTTTTCCGTGAAAGCTAATATCTTACTTTCCCGAAAAGTAGATTATTCACTTTCGAGCAAAAGTAGATTATCGATTCTTTATTATCGATTTTGGGAAATATTAATATTTTCCAAAGTAGTATCGTCTGAAATTTGTATCGCGGGAAATACTTACTTTCGGGGAAAAGGTTGGTCTACTTATCATAGAAAACGGAAATTTGGTGAAATACTTATTTTCCGGGAAAGTTGGTTCACTCTTCCCGAAAAGTAGATCATTCACTTCGATGTTGCATCATTGACCTTTCAGGAAGCAAATTATCGACTTTGGGAAATATTAATATATTTTTCAAAGTAGATATTTGAAAACGGGGAAATTTTTATCACAGAAAAATGGGAAATATTTCTACTTTCAAGTTGGTTATCTACTTATCATAGAAAACGGAAATTTGTATCATAGAAAAAATGGGAAATATCTACTTTCCGAAATATTCACTTTCCTCGAAAGTAGATTATCTACTCTTTATATGTTTTTTGTGATTTTTACTGGACTTTTTTGTAGCTTTTAGATTATCTGACTTTTGGGAAATATTTTAATATATTTCTTCCAAAAGTAGATTATCATAGAAACGGAAATTTGCATCACAAAAAAATGGGAAATATTTCTACTCTCTGGGGAAAGTTGAATATCTATTTCTTATCATAGAAAACGGGAAATATAGAAAAATGGGAAATATCTTACTTCCGAAAGTTGGTTATCTACTTCCCGAAAGTGATTACCAATTTCTGTGAAGTAGATTATCGACTTTGATAAATATTAACATATGTTAATATTTTCAAAAGTTTCTACTATAAGTAGATAACCAACTTCCTAGAAAGCAGAAATATTTCCCATTTTCTGTGATACAAATTTCCCGTTTTCTATGATAATCTACTTCTGCAAATTATATTAATATTTCAAAAAGTGGATAATCTACTTCCACAAAAGTCGATAATCTACTTTCTCGAAAAGTAGATAATCTACTTTTCGAAAGTAGATAACCAACTTTCCCGAAAGCAGATATTTCCATTTTCTATGAAACAAATTTCCCGTTTTCTATGTTAAGTAGATAACCAACTTTCCCAGAAAGTAGAAATATTTCCCATTTCTGTGATACAAATTTCCGTTTCTTACGATAATCTACTCCAGAAAATTGGGTAATATTTCACAAAAGTCGATACAATCTACTTTCTCGAAAGTAAATAATCTACTTTTCGGGAAAGTAGAAACTAACTTTCCTGAAAGTAGATATTTCCCATTTTCTGTGATACAAATTTCCTGTTTCTATGATAATCTACACTCCAGGAAATTGGGTAATATTTCAATAGAAAAGTCGATAATCTACTTCTCAAAAACATACCCACTTTCCTGAAAGTAGAGTAATCTACTTTTCGAAAGTAGATAAATCGACTTTCCCGGAAAGTAGATATTTCCCGTTTTCTATGATAAGTAGATAACCAACTTTCCCAGAAAGTAGAAATATTTCACATTTTCTGTGATACAAATTTCCCATTTTCTATAATAATCTACTTTGGAAAATATGTTAATATTTCCCCAAAGTCGATAATCTGCTTCCACGAAAAGTCGATAATCTACTTTTCGGGAAGTAGATAATCTACTTTTCGGAAAAGTAGATAACCAACTTTCCCGGAAAGTAGATATTTCCCATTTTCTATGATACAAATTTCCCGTTTTCTATGATAAGTAGATAACCAACTTTCCCAGAAAGTAGAAATATTTCACATTTTCTGTCATACAAATTTCCCGTTTTCTATGATAACCTACTTTGGAAAATGTTAATATTTCCCAAAAAGTGGATAATCTACTTCCACGAAAAGTCGATAATCTACTTTCCCGAAAAGTAGATAATCTACTTTTCGGAAAAGTAGATAACCAACTTTCCCGGAAAGTAGATATTTCCCATTTTCTATGATACAAATTTCCCGTTTTCTATGATAAGTAGTTAACCAACTTTCCCAGAAAGTAGAAATATTTCACATTTTCTGTGATACAAATTTCCCGTTTTCTATGATAATCTACTTTGGAAAATATGTTAATATTTCCCCAAAGTCGATAATCTGCTTCCATTTGTGTGTCGAAAATCTACTTTCCCTTTGCAAAAGTAGATGACCTGTTTTCGGAAAGTAGATAAATCAACTTTCCCGGAAAAGTAGATATTTCCCATTTCTATGATAAATTTCCCGTTTCTATGATATAGATAACCAACTTTCCGAAAGTAGAAATATTTCACATTTTCTATGATACAAATTTCCTGTTTTATGATAATCTACTTTGAAAACATGTTAATACTCTCCCAAAAAGTCGATAATCTACATCCACGAAAAGTCGAAAATCTACTTTCCTAGTAGATAATCTACTTTCGGAAAGTAGATAACCAACTTTCCTGAAAGTAGATATTTCCCATTTTCTATAGATACAAATTTCCGTTTTCTAAGATAAGTAGATAAACCAACTTTCAGAAAGTAGAAATATTTCACATTTCTATGATAAATTTCGTTTTCTATGATAATTTACTTTGGAAAAACATGTTAATACTCTCCCAAAAGTCGATAATCTACCTCCACGAAAAGTCGAAAATCTACTTTCTTGAAAAGTAGATAATCTACTTTTCGGGAAAGTAGATAGCCAACTTTCCCGGAAAGTAGATATTTCCCATTTTCTATGATACAAATTTCCCGTTTTCTATGATAGGTAGATAACCAACTTTCCCAGAAAGTATAAATATTTCACATTTTCTGTGATACAAATTTCCCGTTTTCTATGATAATCTACTTGGAAAACATGTTAATACCCCCAAAAAGTCGATAATCTACTTCCACGAAAAGTCGAAAATCTACTTTCCCGAAAAGTAGATAATCTACTTTTCAGGAAAGTAGATAACCAACTTTCCCGGAAAGTAGATATTTCATATTTTCTATGATACAAATTTCCCGTTTTCTATGATAAGTAGATAACCAACTTTCCCAGAAAGTAGAAATATTTCACATTTTCTGTGATACAAATTTCCCGTTTTCTATAATAATCTACTTTGGAAAATATGTTAATATTTATCAAAAAGTCGATAATCTACTTCCACGAAAAGTCGATAATCTACTTTCTCGAAAAGTAGATAATCTACTTTTCGGGAAAGTAGATAACCAACTTTCCCGGAAAGTAGATATTTCCCATTTTCTATGATACAAATTTCCCGTTTTCTATGATAAGTAGATAACCAACTTTCCCAGAAAGTAGAAATATTTCCCATTTTTTGTGATACAAATTTCCCGTTTTCTATGATAATCTACTTTGGAAAATATATTAATATTTCCCAAAAGTCGATAATCTACTTCCACAAAAAGTCGATAATCTACTTTCTCGAAAAGTAGATAATCTACTTTTCGGGAAAGTAGATAACCAACTTTCCCCGGTGCGATATTTCCCATTTCTATGATACAAATTTCCCGTTTCTATGATAAGTAGATAACCAACTTTCCAAGAAAAGTAGAAATATTTCCTCATTTTCTGTGATAAAAATTTCCCGTTTTCTATGGATAATCTACTTTGGAAAATACGTTAATATTTCCCAAAAAGTCGATAATCTACTTCCACGAAAAGTCGAAAATCTACTTTCCCGAAAAGTAGATAATCTACTTTTCGGGAAAGTAGATAACCAACTTTCCCGGAAAGTAGATATTTCCCATTTTCTATGATACAAATTTCCCGTTTTCTATGATAAGTAGATAACCAACTTTACCAGAAAGTAAATATTTCCCATTTTTTATGATACAAATTTCCCGTTTTCTATGATAATCTAATTCAGAAAATTAGGTAACATTTTACCAAAAAGTCGATAATCTACTTCCCCGAAAAGTCGATAATCTACTTTCCCGAAAAGTAGATAATCTACTTTTCGGGAAAGTAGACAACCAACTTTCCCGGAAAGTAGATTATTTCCCATTTTTTATGATACAAATTTCCCTTTTTCTATGATAAGTAGATAACCAACTTCCCAGAAAGTAGAAATATTCTCATTTTCTTGATACAAATTTCCTGTTTCTATGATAATCTACTTTGGAAATATATTAATATTTCCCAAAAAGTCGATAATCTACTTCCACAAAAAGTCGATAATCTACTTTCTCGAAAAGTAGATAATCTACTTTTCAGGAAAGTAGATAACCAACTTTCCCGGAAAGTAGATATTTCCCATTTTCTATGATACAAATTTCCCGTTTTCTATGATAAGTAGATAACCAACTTTCCCAGAAAGTAGAAATATTTCCCATTTTCTGTGATACAAATTTCCCGTTTTCTATGATAATCTACTCCAGAAAATGTTAATATTTCCCCAAAAGTGGATTCGATAATCTGCTTCCCAAAATGTCGATAATCTACTTTCCCGAAAAGTAGATAATCTACTTTTCAGGAAAGTAGATAACCAACTTTCCCGGAAAGTAGATATTTCCCATTTTCTATGATACAAATTTCCCGTTTTCTATGATAAGTAGATAACCAACTTTCCCAGAAAGTAGAAATATTTCCCATTTTCTGTGATACAAATTTCCCGTTTTCTATGATAATCTACTTTGGAAAATATATTAATATTTCCCAAAAGTCGATAATCTATTCCACAAAAAGTCGATAATCTACTTTCTCGAAAAGTAGATAATCTACTTTTCAGGAAAGTAGATAACCAACTTTCCCGGAAAGTAGATATTTCCCATTTTCTATGATACAAATTTCCCGTTTTCTATGATAAGTAGATAACCAACTTTTCCAGAAAGTAGAAATATTTCACATTTTCTGTGATACAAATTTCCCGTTTTCTATGATAATCTACTTTGGAAAATATGTTAATATCTCCCAAAAAGTCGATAATCTACTTCCACGAAAAGTCGAAAATCTACTTTCCCGAAAAGTAGATAATCTACTTTTCAGGAAAGTAGATAACCAACTTTCCCGGAAAGTAGATATTTCCCATTTTCTATGATACAAATTTCCCGTTTTCTATGATAAGTAGATAACCAACTTTCTCAGAAAGTAGAAATATTTCCCATTTTCTGTGATACAAATTTCCCGTTTTCTATGATAATCTACTTCGGAAAATTAGGTAATATTTCCCCAAACGTCGATAATCTACTTCCCCAAAAAGTCGATAATTGCGAACTTTTGAGAATAAGAAAGTTCGCAAGTCATTTTTTCTCTCTTAAGTTCGAACCTACGACAATTAAAACGATCGTAAATTCGTATTCTCAAAAGATCGTAAGTATCTACTTTTTGGTGACGTAGATTTTCTACTTTTCGGTTAAGTATAAAAATTGGCTCTTTTCATTTTTGCCTTTGGAACCCTTTGGTTTTCAACGTTTTATTAGGATTATTATAAACAAATTAAGTATTTTTTTTTCATTTATACGACACATTAAGTTACTATACAAATATTTGTTATGATTGACACCAGGTTACTGCTAGGTTAGGTTGCCCTTATGGTACTACAACCTGTGTACACAGGGTCCCATAAAGGCGACCCAACCTGGACCATGCAAGGCTACCAGTGTACCTTGGTCGACGTGTCTCGCCTATCTCTATAGTAGGGGGCTCAAACAAGCCTCGGCACCCAGCCCTTGGCAGCATCACTGTCCCTAGCAGTGACACACAGCCTTTAGTGTAATCACATAGTCCTTAACAGCTGTACACAACTACCTACTTATAAGCCCCCTAGCAGCATCATGTAGATCTTAGGGGAGAATCAATCAGCCTCCCAGAGACACAGATAGCTCTCAAGAGCCTCACACATCCCCAAGTTGCCACAAACATCACTTATCCCCTTGAAGATACACTGCCTTGTAATTAATTTTTAATGTGTGTAACATTTGAAAAACAAAAACAAAATACAATTACAAAATTTTGACCAGAGGAAAAATTCATTGGTTACAAAGTAAGTTGTGAACACGTAATAAATAACCTTCATTATCAGTTAGTTAGTTACTAAACTGATGATGGAAGTACTTAAACTGGCATCTTTATTTCAGTGCTGTGCCAGCTAGAATAAAACATTGTGTTATACAAAATGAAGATGAAACTACTGTAAAAATATCAAAAACTTCCAAATCAACTATTTTACTCTTGCTGGCACTGGATTAAAAGATGCTAGTTTAAGAATTTACTGTAATTTTCAGTTCTTATTAAATCATTACAACTTGCTTGTAACATTATGTCACAAGTTCTCTTGCATTTTAAGTGAGCTGAAGTCACCTTAGGCATTCCATTGGTGGACCACAGCAGTGACGTCACCACTAGTAGTCTACGTCACGGTAGTCATCGCAGTAGTCTGCCTCATTGGAGCAAAGCCCTTCACTTTACACCTCAAATCAGTCCTTCCCTCCTCCTACACCTCACAGTCAGTCCTTCCCTCCACTCCTACACATCACCCACTCTACACACCCTCCACTCCTACACATCACCGTAAGTCCTTCACTCCTCCTACACCTCACCAGAGTCCTTCACTCCACCACTGACGTGATTCATTCCCACACTCCTACACATCACCGTGAGTCTTTCCCACACTCCTACACCCCACACGAGGTCCTTCCTCACTCCTAACATCAAAGTGACTCTTTCCTACTCTACACAACACAGTAGGTCACCACTCACTCCTACACACCACACACACCCCCACCCAACACACCCACCCCACCACCACCTTCCCTTCCCCTACATCACAGTGACCTTCTAAAACTCATACACATCACAATGAGTCCTTCCCTCATACTACACAACACTGAGACTTTCCTTCACCCCTACAATCACAGTGAGTCCTTCCCTCAATCCTACACAACACAGTGCATCCTACTCCCACACCAGAGTCAGCCCCTCATACTACACAACATTGCATGTCCTTCCCTCCTCCAATAAAACACTGCAAATCCTCCTCTCACTCCCTTAGTAGGTCACTAAATCCTCCTCTCACTCCTTAGTAGGTCAGTAAATCCTCCTCTCACTAATTAGCAGGTCAGTAAATCCTCCTCTCCTAATTAGCAGGTCAGTAAGTCCTCCTCTCATTCATTAGCAGGTCAGCAAGTCACCTCTCATTTACAGACATCACTAATGTCCTTCCTTAGGTACACAACTACAAGTCCTTAACCTCTTCTCACTAATTAGCAGGTCAGTAAATCCTCCTCTCATTCATTAGGTCAGCAAGTCCTTCCCTCATTACGAACATCACTACATGTCCTTCCACCTCCTACACAACACTACAAGTCCTTCCTCATTCCTACACTAAATATTATAGTCCTTCCCTCTCTAATACTACACACAATACTGCATGTCCTTCCCTCAGTCCTATAGTAACTGTAGATAAACTTTCAATATAGTAAATATTGTGCACATTACAACTTCCTGTCATGTCGCGTAGACTGACTTATTTAGATATATATTCATCTTTTTCTGTACACATACATTAGAGCATCAATTAACCCCCTCAGTGACAAGTACAGGTAGCTCTCAAGAGCCTCACACATCTCCAAGTTGATATTCACAATATAGTCACCAACAGCCTCTGGTTGGATCTCTCCTCTCTCAGACTACCCCCTGACAACCCTACATAGTCCTAGAATCCATTATACAACCACCTATGATCATCACACAGCCCTAATTAGCCAAATGAAAGTCCGTGGCGGCGGCATATAAGCCCTGGGGCCTCACATAGCCCCTAGGAGTGACATACTGCCTCAGAACATTTACAACAATTACTATCTTTTTATTTTTACAATTTCAAAAGTTTGCCCACAGGAAATGCTCATTGGTTACAAGTAAGTTGTAAAACCTGTAATAATTACTTAATTCTTACAGTAAAATCTTAACCTAACATCTTGTATTTCACTGCCAGGAAAAATACAATATATTGTTTGCAAATGAAGATGAAACTAAAGTCCAAAATATTTAAGGTTCAACAAAAAATACTTCCTGACTGTCTAGGTTCCAAATCCACATGAAAGATTACAACAGTGTATTAGAAGTTATAAGCTTCGCAACGCCACAAGTCTATATGGTCACTCCTATACAAGTCCTTCCCTCACTCCTACACACACGCGGGCACTTCCCGTCACCCTACACCACACTACATATCCTTTCCCTCACTCCTACACAATATTACAAGTCCTTCCTCACCCCTACACCACACTACAAGACCTTCCCTCACTCCTACACTGCACTACAAGTCGTAATTTCACCCTACACTGCACTACAAGTCCTTCCCTCATTCCTACACCACACACTACAAGTCCATCCCTCACTCCTACACCACGCTACAAGTCCTTCCCTCAACCCTACACAACCCTGCAAGTTCTTCCCTCACTCCTACACAACACTACAAGTCCTTTCCTCACTCATACACCACACCAAGTCCTTCCCTCACCCTCACAACACCTCCTCAGTAAGTCCTTCTCTCAATTCCTACAGAACGCCACAAGTCCTTCCCCCACTTAAACACAACACTACAAGGCCTTCCTCACTCCACACCACACTACAAATCCTTCCCTCACTCCCTACATAACACTGCAAGTCCTTCTCTAATTCACACCACACTATAAGTCCTTCCCCCACTCCTACACAACCTCCAAGTCCTTTCCTCTCACACCTACACCACACACTACAAGTAAGTCCCTCCCTCTCTCTCCTACACCACACACTGCAAGTCCTTTTCACTCCTGGCTGATCACCACACTACAAGTCCTCCTCACTTAAGACAACACTACAAGTCCTTCCTCACTCCTTCACAACGCCGAAAGTCCCTTCCTCACCCCTACACAACCCTGAAAGTCCTTCCTCACTGCTACACAATACTACAAGTCCTTCTCTCACTCCTTCACAACCCTGTATATCCTGCCCCTCACTCCTACACCACACTACAAGTCTTTCCCTCCCTCTACACCACACTACAAATCCTTCCTCACTCTTCACAACCCCTGCAAGTCCTTCCCTCACTGCCACACAATACTTCCAAGACCTCTTCCCCTCTACCTTTTACATTAAATACTCACAAGTCCTTCCCTCACTCCTACACAACGCTATAAGTCCTTCCCTCACTCCTTCTCACAACCCTGTGTCCTTCCTCACTCCTACACAACATTGTAAGTCCTTCCCCTCACTGCTACACAACACTATAAGTCCTTCCCTCACTCCTTTCCGACATTAACCCCTGTAAGTCGTTCCCTCAATTCTACACAACACTATAAGTCCTTCCCTCACTCTTTCACAACCCTGTAAGTCCTTCCCCTCACTCTTACACAACACTACAAGTCCTCTTCCTCACTCCTACACAACACTATAAGTCCTTCCCTCACTTTCACAACCCTGTAAGTCGTTCCTTCAATTCCCTACTATTAACATTGCAAAGCCGTTCCCTCTACCCCTACTACAACATTGCAAGTCCTTCCTCACTCCTACACAACACTATAAGTCCTTCCTCACTCTTTCACAACCCTGTAAGTCGTTCCTCACTCCTACACAACATTGCAAGTCGTTCCCCTCACTCCTATTAATAACACTACAAGTCGTTCCTCACTCCTACACAACACTACACAAGTCGTTCCTCACTCCTACACAACACCTACAAGTCCTTCCCTCACTCCTACACACAACACTACAAGTCTTCCCTCACTCCTTCACAACCCTGTAAGTCCTTCCCCTCATTCCTACACCCACACTACAAGTCCCTTCCCCTCACTCCTACACTGCACTACAAGTCGTTCTCTCAATTCTCTATTACTGCACTGCTGTCCTTCCCCTCACTCCTACATTGCACTACAAGTCCTTCTCCCACCTTCTACACTGCACTAAAAGTCCTTCTTCCTCATTCCTACACCACACTACAAGTCCATCCCTCACTCCTGCACGTATCCCTGTAAGTCCTTCCTCCTCCTACACAACATAGCAAGTCCTTCCCTCACTCCTACACAACACTACAAGCGTCCTTCCTCACTCCTTATTAAACCCTGTAAGTCCTTCCCTCACTCCTACTCAACATTGCAAGTCCTTCCCTCACTCCTACACAACACTACAAGTCCTTCCCTCACTCCTACACAACACTATAAGTCCTTCCCTCACTCTTTCATTAACCCTGTAAGTCGTTCCCTCACTCCTAACATTAAAGTCGTTCCCCAATTCCTACACAACACTACAAGTCGTTCCCTCACTCCCACACAATACTGATTTCAACTCCTCATTTCTACACAACACCGCAAGTCCTTCCCCACCTACACAATACTACTAGGAAATCCTTCCCTCATTTTTACACAACCCTGCAAGTCCTTCCCTCACTGCTACACAACACTACAAGTCCTTCCCCTCACCTCCTACACAACACTGCAAGTCCTTCCCTCACTCCTACACAATACTTGAAGTCCCTCCTCTCACCCTACACAACACTGCAAGTCCTTCCCCTCACTCCTACACAATACTTGAAGTCCCTCCCCACTCCAACACACAACACTGCAAGTCCTTCCCCACCCTACACAATACTTGAAGTCCCTCCCCTCACTCCTACACAACACTGCAAGTCCTTCCCTCACCCTACACAACCCCTGCAAGTCCTTCCCTCACCCTACACAATACTTGAAGTCCTCCTCTCACTCCTACACAACACTGCAATCCTTCCTTCACTCCTACACAATACTTGAAGTCCTCCCCCTCACTCCTACACAACACTGCAAGTCCTTCCCTTACTCCTACACAATATTTGAAGTCCTCCCCACTCCTACACAACACTGCAAGTCCTCCCCACTCTTACACAACACTGCAAGTCCTCCCCTCACTCCTACACAACACTGCAAGTCCCTCCCTCACTCCTACACAACACCCTGCAAGTCCCTCCCTCACCCACAATACTCTTGAAGTCCTCCTCACTCCTACACAACACTGCAAGTCCTTCCTCACTCCTACACAATACTCTGAAGTCCTCCCCCTCACTCCTACACACAACACTGCAAGTCCTCCCCTCACTCCTACACAACACTGCAAGTCCTCCCCTACCTACTAATTTTCAACCCTGTAAGTCCTTCCCTCTACTCCCTACACATCACTTCATGTCCTTCCTCTCCTACACAACACTGCAAGTCCTTCCCCACTCCTACATGGCCACTTCTGAAGTCCTCCCCTCACTCCCTACACACAAAACTGCAAGTCCTTCCCACACCCTACACACACTTTGAAATCCCTCCCCTCAATTCTACACAACACCTGCAGGTCCTCCCCTCACTCCTACACAAAACTGCAAGTCCTCCCTCAATTCCTACACAACACTTCCCCCAAGTCCTTCCCACTCCTAAGCACAATACTTGAAGTCCTCCCCCTCACTCCTACACAACACTGCAAGTCCTCCCCCACCCTACACAACACTGCAAGTCCTCCCCTCATTTCTACACAAAACTGCTAGTCCTTCCCTCACTCCTACACAATACTTGAAATCCTCCCCTCACTCCTACACAACACTGCAGGTCCTCCCCTCACTCCTACACAAAACTGCAAGTCCTCCCCTCACTCCTACACAACACTACAAGTCCTTCCCTCACTCCTACACAATACTTGAAGTCCTCCCCTCACTCCTACACAACACTACAAGTCCTTCCCTCACTCCTACACAATACTTGAAGTCCTCCCCTCATTCCTACACAACCCTGAAAGTCCTTCCCTCACTCCTCCACATCACCACATGTCCTTCCCTCACTCTTACATAATATTGCTTGTTCTTTCCTCACTCCTACAGTGCTACAGTATCTCTACAGTAGTCAGAAGATAAGATTTCAACACACTGTTATATTCTGTTTTAGTATTTATGTGGACGTATTTAACCAACACTTTCATATATACAATACAACTTCCTGTCATGTCTGGTAGACTGAGTTATTTAGAGAATGTTCATCCTTTACTGTCCTCTTGATCGTTTCTCTTGTCCATCTTGATGTTGCCTCGTCATCTGTACACCAAGTTATGGTCCTCATCCTCCCTGGAGTAGTATTTTCTGTTAATACCTGTGAAATTAAAATTTTATTAACCAAAAATATATTTTTTGTCTATATTGCAGGGCGACAACAATTAAAATAACTCTTACTTCATACTGTTATGCCAGCACTCCTCTTTATCAAGAATTTACCACTATTCAAGTCACAAGTCACACTAGTTGTCACAACAACAAGCAGGGTAAACACTATAATGACTCTTATATTATCTCCACCAGATTCTCAATAATAACCCTCAGATTAACTCAAAATACAGGTATCATGTTGAAGATGAATCAGGAAATGCATAACTTACCATTATAAAGTTAAGAGACCACAAACAAAGGTCAAGTAAAGGAACAATTTAAGTACAGTACAGATGACCACAGCCTAAATTAACCCAAACCCGAACCTCTGCCTCACCATACACTAGAAAAGTACAAAAGTATACACCACTTATCTCCATATAAATATATCGTGAGACCAGACCAATTGTACCACACTTGCACCACACACTATCACAAGCCAGGCTCGTCTACCTCCCTGCACTTGCCGTGACCCACACAATGTGGATACCATGCCGCCAATTACCCTACTATTTTACCTAACAAATGCACAACGTTAAGATAATTTACTTATTACATACTTATTGTGAATTAATATATATATATATATATAATATATTAGACAATGTTTACATACAGGAACATATATAAAATATAGTCCTACCTACTGAAGAAGCAGTATAATTACCTCTCAATCAAATATATTCAGTGCTTTATAAAACTCCCTCCCCAAAGATAAAACACTTGTGTTTTATTTTCAGTCTGGTGAATGAGACAGAGCAATTGCTACGAAATTCTCTCACGCCTACACAACATACCAAGTCCATCCCTCACTCTTACACAATACTACAAGTTCATCCCTCACTCCCACACAACATACCAAGTCCATCCCTCACTCCTACACAATACTACAAGTTCATCCCTCACTCCTACACAACATACCAAGTCCATCCCTCACTCCCACACAACATACCAAGTCCATCCCTCACTCCTACACAACATACCAAGTCCATCCCTCACTCCTACGCAATACTGCAAGTCCTTCCCTCACTCCCACACAACATACCATGTCCATCCCTAGCACCTACACAAAACTACAAGTCCATCCCTCACTTCTACACAATATTACAAGTTCATCCCTCACTCCCACACAACATACCAAGTCCATCCCTCACTCCTACACAATATTACAAGTTCATCCCTCACTCCTACACAACATACCAAGTCCATCCCTCACTCCTACACAACATACCAAGTCCATCCCTCACTCCTACGCAATACTGCAAGTCCTTCCCTCACTCCCACACAACATACCAAGTCCATCCCTCACTCCTACGCAATACTGCAAGTCCTTCCCTCACTCCCACACAACATACCATGTCCATCCCTAGCACCTACACAAAACTACAAGTCCATCCCTAACTCCTACACAATACTACAAGTCCTTCTCTCACTCCTATCGAACATACCAAGTTCATCCCTCACTCCCACACAACATACAAAGTCCATCCCTCACTCCTACACAACATTCCAAGTTATTCCCTCACTCCTACACAATACTACATGCCCTTCCCTCACTCCTACACAGTACTATAAGACCTTTCTTCACACCTACACAATAATGAAAGTCCTTCCTTCACCCATACACAATACTACAAGTCCTTCCTTCACTCCTACACGGAATTGCAATTTCTTCCCTCACTCCTATACAACACTGCAAATCCTTCCTTCACTCCTACACAATACTACAAGTCCTTCGTTCATTCCTACACAACACTGCAATTCCTTACCTCACTCCTACACAACACTGCAAATCCTTCCTTCACTTCCACACAATGCTGCTAGTCCTTCCCTCACACCTACACAATACTGCAATTCCTTCCCTCACTCCTACACAACATACCAAGTCCTTCCCCCACTCCTACACAACACTGCAAGTCCTTCCCTCACTCCTACACAATACTGCAAGACCTTCCCTCACTGGTACACAACACTGGAAGTCCTTCCTTCACTCCTACACAACACTACAAGATCTTCCCTCACACCTACACAACACTGCAAGTCCTTCCCTCTCACCTATACAACAATGCAAGTTCTTCCCTCACTCCTACGCAAGACTACAAGTCCTTCCCTCACTCCGACAAAATACTACAAGTCCTTCTTTCACTCCTACACAATACTACAAGTCCTTCCCTCACTCCTACACAATACTACACGAGGCGAGACAAGGAAAGCCCATGTCTGAGGATAACTCAGACGAGTGGAAGGTTGTGAGGAGAGGGAAGACCAAACTGGTGATGAGAAAACACACCAAGGATACGTCAACAACCACATCGACATCTAAGTGTGCCAACTAGTTCAGTCCCTTGATAGACGAATTGGACGTTAGTACAGTCAGGGACAGGGATGACAAGGAAGGTATAAAAACTTTAATTGTTGGTGACTCACAGGTAAGGTACTTGGACAGGGCTTTTTGTGGTAAAAACAAAAATAGGATGAGAGTGTGTTTGCCAGGGGCTGGGGTGGGGGATATAATTGACAGGATGGACAATATCTTGTTTGGTAATGGGAACAAACCCATTATCTGCCTGAGTGCAGGAGGCAATGATATTGGCCGGTGGAGGAGCGAGGAGCTTCTTGATAAGTTCAAGGCAGCTATAGATCGTATTAGGACTAGGGGAGGGATCCGTATCATATGCTGTGTCCTGCCTAGAAGGAGAGTTGGCAGTGACTGGTTGTCAAGGGCGGTTGGTGTCAACGACCGTCTTGACAGATATTGCAAGTCAATATCAGTCCCATTCATTGACAACTGGGACAACTTCTACGGCAGAAGGGACCTTTATGCTAGGGATGGGGTGCACCTCTCTAGGGATGGGGTGGCAACCCTGGCTGGGTCTCTCGAGAGGGCAGTTCAAAGGATATCGAAGTCTTTAAACTGCAGTGGGAGCAGGTAAGCAAAGTGAAAGAGTACAGGGAAATAGTGTTAGGATTGATGACAAAACTAAATTAGACATGGAGTTAAAACCTAAACGCGGTAAGGAGAGGACTCAGAGCATAACTAACTTAAATGTATACTACGCGAACAGGAGAAGTATGAGAAACAAAATGGATGATATTAGGGCCTTGGTATGTACCGAAAAAATCGATATAATATCATTCACTGAAACATGGATCAACCTAGACTCACGTGAGTTACTGGTCGAGTGCCAAATTGCGGGTTACAAATTGTTCCATACTGATAGGCAGACCAGGAAAGGAGGCGGAGTAGCAATCTATGTCAGGGATAATCTGAAGTCTGATATAAATAAGGAAATAAAAACTGAGCAGAATACAGAAACAATTTGGATAGAATTAATCGACGGTAGGGAAAAAATAATCATAGGAGTAATATATAGACCTCCCAATCTTGATAGAGTTAACGAGCGACTTATCTGGGATGAAATGCGCAGGGCTTCCATACACAACAAAGTCTGTATAGTAGGCGACTTTAACCTTGGCCAAATAGATTGGACTGACCTTACAGGTACCTCAGTATCAGAGGATTTCCTCGAAACGATCCAGGACTGTTTCCTAAGTCAACATATAACCGAACCCACCCGGGGTAATAATATACTCGATTTAGTTCTGTTGAACAGAGAAAACCTCATTAGCAGTGTCAAGGTAGGGAACGAACCTACAAACAGCGATCACAAAGAAATTAGATTCCAGTTAGATTTTCAGGTCAGATGCAAGGAAAATTCCATTAAAGTCCCAGATTTCAGAAGGGCAAACTTTGATAGTTTAAAGAGGCAGCCGAGAGAGGGGGCGTCACGCTTGGGCGTGAACCTGACAGATGGCAGCGACCTGATAACAAGATCTGA
This sequence comes from Homarus americanus, assembly GCF_018991925.1. Taxonomy (NCBI): domain Eukaryota; kingdom Metazoa; phylum Arthropoda; class Malacostraca; order Decapoda; family Nephropidae; genus Homarus; species Homarus americanus. Next base: position 131,032 of record NW_024738481.1, read on the forward strand.
GATTATCGAGTTCCACGACAATTTAAATAAAGTGTTACTTAATGCACAAAGGCAGAACATACCATACAAAAAACTCAGATCAGACAACAATGACCCTAAATGGATAAATAATTATTTAAAGAACATTATTGGCCAAAGGAAGGCTATAGGTAGAAGGATAAACCGTGGCGAAATTTACCTCCGGGAGTATTATAAGGTATTGGCCGGTAGGTTTAAGACCGAGATAAGGAAAGCAAAGAGGAATAATGAACTGAAGATAGCAAGGGAGGCGAAGACAAACCCCAAAGGATTCTACCAAATGTATCAAACTAAAACACGAGATAAGATTGGACCAATACAGTCAGATACCGGCGAGCAAACTGATAACGACGGAGAAATGAGCAATAATCTGAATAAATATTTTTCAACAGTTTTCACCACCGAAAATTTAAACATGATACCCGAGGCTCCGACTCTATTCAGAGATAGTGAAGAAAACAAATTAAGCGAGATAGTAGTGACTAGTAACGATGTTAATAAGCAAATAGACAAACTGAAGCCTAATAAGTCACTTGGTCCCGATGAGAAATTTGCCAGAGTATTAAAGGAATGTAAGCAAGAGCTTAGTATGCCCTTAGCAAAGTTGTTTAACATGTCATTAAAAACAGGTGTAGTACCAGAATCCTGGAGGATAGCGAATGTAATACCGATTTTCAAGAAGGGGGATAGATCACTATCCTCTAACTACTGCCCAATCAGTCTAACATCAATAGTAGGCAAATTACTAGAATCAATCATTTCAAACTCTATTCGAAACCACCTGGAGAAGCACAAGCTGTTCGACACCACAACCGCATCCAGCCCATACGTGCACGAACTGATCGCTATAAAAACAGCCCAGTCCCAACCATTGTAAAAATTATCAATAACTTGTAATAAACCAGTGTATTCACTCCCAGTAAGCACTACTCCTCTCACTGTCACTATGTTGAAATGAACTGTAGTTTGAGCTTTTCCCCATCTAGTTATTACATGTCTTATTTGTGTCACTTATGTTACTTGTATATTATTTGTAATTCGAAACCCATTCCCCAAATATGTAACTGTATATTTTCAGCCTTCTGGCTGCCAAGCTCTTTCAATAAACCGTTAATTATTATTATTATTATTATTAAGTTGATCAATGATTCCCAACATGGCTTCACAAGCGGGCATTCATGTCTAACTAATCTATTAACACTCTTTTCATCAGTTTTCGAATCGGTGGATGAGGGGCACAATTATGATGTGGTATATCTCGACTTTAGCAAAGCCTTCGACAGAGTCCCCCACGAAAGACTAATTAGAAGGTAGAGGCGCATGGCATCAGAGGTAATATCCTTAAATGGATTATGGCGTGGTTCCGGGACTGGAAACAGCGAGTGAGCATAAACGGCACTAAATCGCATTGGAGCAACGTCACTAGTGGAGTTCCCCGAGGCTCAGTACTTGGACCATTATTATTTATTATATACATAAACGACATAGATATCGGCATAGACAGCAACATAAGTAAATTTGCTGATGACACTAAAGAGGACGTGTAATTAAATCTGACGAGGACTCTGCAAAACTACAGGAAGATCTAAACAAATTTTTCGAATGGTCAGAAAAATGGCAGATGAAATTCAATGTGGACAAATGTAAAGTACTCAGTATAGGAGATGTAAACAGGGAAACCAGTTACCAGATGAACAACGATGCCATTGTGGAATCTGACTGCGAGAGAGATTTAGGTGTAATGATAAGTAGGAATCTTAAGCCAAGTAAACAATGTGTTCTTGCTCGTAACAAGGCTAATAAAGTACTTGGGTTCATACAAAGGAGTGTTAGTTACAAGACTAGCGAGGTCATCTTAAAATTATATCTAGCGCTTGTGAGACCTCACTTCGATTACGCAGTTCAGTTCTGGTCACCGTATTACAGAAAGGATAGAATCGTTGGAAATAACCCTGAGGAGAATGTCAAGACTAATGCCGGGCATTAGGAACCTTGAGTACAGAGACAGGTTAAAGCATCTTAATTTGCACTCCCTCGAGAGACGTAGAGTGAGGGGCGACATGATAGAGGTGTATAAATGGAAGTCAGGGTTAAACAAAGGGGACATTACAAAGGTATTCAAACTATCCAACCAAGAGCGAACTCGCAACAACGGTTTTAAATCAGACAAATTTAGATTTCGGAGTGAAATAGGTAAACACTGGTTTGGAAACAGAGTAGTGGATGAATGGAACAAGTTACCAAATATCATCATTAACACGAATACGCTGGATAGCTTCAAACATAGGTTGGATGCTTATATGAGCAATAGGGGTTGGGTATAAACGGGACTGCCCAGTATGGGCCAATAGGCCCGCTGCAGTTTTCCATAATTCTTATGTTCTTATGTTCCTACACAACCCTGCAAGTCCTTCCCTCAGTCCTACACATTACTACAAGTACCTTCCTCACTCTTACACAACCCTGCAAGTCCTTCCCTGACTCCTACACAAACCTGCAAGTCCTTCCTTCACTCCTACACAATACTACAAGTTCTTCCCTCACTCCTACACAACACTACAAGTTCTTCCCTCACTCCTACACAAAACTTAAAGTCCTTCCTTCACTCTTACACAAAACCGCATGTTCTTCCCTCAATTCTCGACGTATTCAACCAACACTTACATATATACAATACAACTTCCTGTCATGTTTGGTAGACTGAGTTATTTAGAGAATGTTCATCCTTTACTGTCCTCTTGATCGTTTCTCTTGTCCATCTTGATGTTGCCTCGTCATCTGTACACCAAGTTATGGTCCTCATCCTCCCTGGAGTAGTATTTTCTGTTCATACCTGTGAAATTAAAATTTTATTAACCAAAAATATTTTTCTTTGTATATATTGCAGGGCGACAAGAATTAAAATCATTCTTTCTTCATACTGTTATGCCAGCACTCATCTTTATCAAGAATTTACCACTAGTCAATTCACAAGTCACACGAGTGGTCACAACAAGAAGCAGGGTAAACACTATAATGACTCTTATATTATCTCCACCAGATTCTCAATGATAACTCTCAGATTAACTCAAATTATAGGAATCATGTTGAAGATGAATCAGGAAATGCATAACTTACCATTATAAAGTTAAGAGACCACAAACAAAAGTCAAGTAAAGGAACAATTTAAGTACAGTACTAATGACCACAGCCAAAATTAACCCAAACCCGAACCTCAGCCTCACCATACACTAGAAAAGTACAAAAGTATACACCACTTATCTCCATATAAATATATCCTGAGTCCAGACCAATTGTACCACACTTGCACCACACACTATCACCAGCCAGGCTCGTCTACCTCCCTACACTTGCCGTGACCCGTACTATGTGGATACCATGCCGCCAATTACCATACTATTTTACCTAACAAATGCACAACGTTAAGCTGATTTACTTATTACAGACTTATTATGAATTAATATATATAACATACTAGACAATGTTTACATACAGGAACATATATAAAATATAGTCCTACCTACTGAGGAAGCAGTGTAATTACCTCTCGATCAAATATATTCAGTGCCTTATAAAACTCCCTCCCCAAAGATAAAACACTTGTGTTTTATTTTCAGTCTGGTGAATGAGATAGAGCATTTGCTACGAAATTCTCTCACGCCTACACAACATACCAAGTCCATCCCTCACTCCTACACAATACTACAAGTCCTTCCCTCACTCCTACACAATACTACAAGTCCTTCCCTCACTCATACAAAACATACCAAGTCCATCCCTCAATCCTACACAACATACCAAGTCCATCCCTCACTCCTACACAACATACCAAGTTCATCCCTCACTCCTACACAACATACCAAGTCCATCCCTCAATCCTACACAATACTACAAGTCCTTCCCTCACTCCTACACAACATACCAAGTCCTTCCCTCACTCCTACAAGTCCTTCCCTTACTCCTGTACCACACTGCAAGTCCTTCCCTCACTAATACACAATACTGCGAGTCCTTCCCTCACTCCTACACAAAACTACAAGTCCTTCCCTCACTCCTACACAATACTGCAAGTCCTTCCCTCACTCCAACACAAAACTACCTTCCCTCACTCCTACACAACTACAAGTCCTTCCCTCACTCCTACACAATACTGCAAGTCCTTCCCTCACTCCTACAATACTACAAATCCTTCCCTCACTCATACAAGTCCTTCCCATACCCTGTACCACACTGCAAGTCCTTCCCTCACTAATACACTAATACTCAGTCCTTCCTCCTACACAATACTGCAAGTCCTTCCCTCACTCCTACACAACACTACATTCAATACTTCCCTCACTCCTACTACAAGTCTTTCCTACAACTCCAACACAAAACTACAAGTCCTTCCCTCACTCCTATACAAACTACAAGTCCCACTCCTACACAAAACTACAAGTCCTTCCCTCACTCCTACACAAACTACAAGTCCTTCCCTTACTACTACACAACACTACCAAGTCCTTCCCTCACTCCTACACCACACTACAAGTCCTTCCCTCACTCCCTACACCAATACAAATCCATCCCTCACTCCTACACCACACTACAAGTCATTCCCTCACTCCTACACAACATACCAAGTCCTTCCCTCCCCTACACAAAACTTCAAGTCCACCCCTCACTCCTACACAAAACTACAAGTCCTTCCCTCACTCCTACACAAAACTACAAGTCATTCCCTCACTCCTACACAACATACCAAGTCCTTCCCTCACTCCTGCACAACATATCAAGTCTTTCCATTACTCCTACACAATACTGCAAGGCCATCACTCACTCCTACACAACATACCAAGTCCATCCCTCACTCCTAAACAACATACCAAGTCCTTCCCTCACTCCTACACAACATACCAAGTACATCCCTCACTCTTGCATAACATACAAAGTCCTTCCCTCACTCCTAAACAACATACCAAGTCCTTCCCTCACTCTTACATATCATACCAAGTCCATCCCTCACTCCTAAACAACATACCAAGTCCTTCCCTCACTCCTAAACAACATACCAAGTACATCCCTCACTCTTACATAACATACCAAGTCCATCCCTCACTCCTACACAACATACCAAGTCCTTCCCTCACTCTTACATACATACCAAGTCCTTCCCTCACTCCTAAACACATACTGCAAGGCCATCACTCACTCCTACACAACATACCAAGTCCATCACTCATTCCTAAACAACGTACCAATTCCTTCCCTCATTCCGACACAGCATACCAAGTCCTTCCCTCATTCCTACACAACATCCCAAGTCCTTCCCTCACTCCTTCACAACATCCCAAGTCCTTCCCTGCAGAGTTAATCAACATCTACTAAGACTATCATTCTTATTTTTCATTCGACTTCTGAACTGTAATAAATTATGGTCACTGTAAACTACAATTCTCTGGTAGGTGTTGCAAAGATATATGTTAAACTTTTCCAGTGCCATAAGCAGAGCCACAGCTTCTTTCTCTATAGTAGACTAATCCCATTGCACCAGCCCCAACATCATTGGTAAAACATAAATTTTACTTACGAACCATTCAAAATCCTGTCTCTGCCTCGTCCAGTTCAACACGACTTCAGTCCATCTGGCAGTCGAACCCGAGGCCTCCATCATCCACAACAGGTACCTTGCCAGTGAGCCACCATACTGTGTTGAATAGTATATACACCAGTGTCAACATTAGATCGGGTCAGAAAGGGCATACATATTTTAAATTGCAATTTAAAATTTGTAATAGTCTAGAAAAGTTGCTCCTATATAAAGTTTATCAAACTCCAACATATGGTATTAGTCTTGTATTATTACAGTAAAAGACGGCACCAATTTGCAGCCCTTAACTAATACTACGTAGATCTATCCATACTATTAACACTGAAATGTGCTCCTTAATTTGGGTTACTTGATCAACAAACACCTTTCCCTTAATACCAATATTTTTTGTTCTTTTTTCCATCATTATATAATACAGTTATCTCTTATTTTTCCTCTTCAGTGTACAACAGTTTACATTACCCATCATCATCTCTGACGTTTGCCTCGAGCTGTTGGAGGCTGCCCACCATCTGTGCCTCCACACTCGCCTATTTTATTTTTCTAAGTGTCGCATTTTCACCTATATGAAGGCGCCAATTCATGATATAAGTGTTAACAAATTATGTTTGATGAATATTGTTCACTTTGATAACTGCCCTGTTCACACGGCACGAGAGATGAAGCGCTGGTCAGAGGAAAGGTCGAATGAAATTGACCTTTTGGACTGGCCATCTAAATCTCCAGGTCCATATTCAATAAGTTTATTTCACTTAAACAATTCAACTTTTCCTTTATCCAATAGAATAATAATGTTGTATTTTTATTGAAACATTTAATATCACAAATATAATATTGTATAGGGCCATTGCTTGTGTTAAGAGATTACCATGACTGTTTGTGAGTGCTACCCAGACCTCAACCCAAAGAGACCATTTGGACCCAGATAGTGAACGCGTGGGAACCTGAAGACAAGCTAAACACTGGTCCCGACTCCTACACACACAGGGCGAGTGTGAGCAGTTTGTGAGGAACCAACCACCTATATAACTTTGTGTCTCAGTCCCAAGAAGGCTCCAGGGGTCTATATAAAAGGGAGGCCATTGATATTCTGTATGACCTGTGTTGGTAAATATTATAAGTAAATGTGATTTCCACCCTCGTATTTTTCAATATTTATCCTCATATCTACGTTATTATAAACATCTAATTACTGGTGATTAAAACCTGAATAACAATTTAAAAAAATGATAAAACTTAGAAATGGATGGTACATTATAATAGTGTACACTGTATTAGCCCGTCAGACAGACCGTAATACTTATATTAATGTGGGCTACAAACATTATGTGTATATAATTATATCACCCACGGTAACTAGCCTATGAGCCGCGGTTAAGATACTAAACGCCTGGGCAATATTTCTATAATGTGGGTTAATTTTTATAAGACACAATTGAAGTGATTGTGGTGATAGTCTAGTGATTTTGGTGATGATGAAGATTGTGGTGATGGTGAAATGATTGTGGTGATGGTGGTGAAGCGATTGTGGCGAAGTGATTTTGGTGAAGGTTAAGTGATTTTGGTGATGGTGAAGTGATTATGGTGGAGTGATTGTGGTGATGGTGAAGTGACTGTGGCAAAATGATTATGGTGAAGTGATTGTGGTGAAATATTTAAGTGGGTGAAAGGAATCAATAGAGGAGATATAGATAAAGTTCTTATAACATCCGAGCAGGATAGGACTCGTAGCAACGGATTTAAATTGGATAAGTTTACGTTTAGGAGGGAGAAAGGAAAGAACTGGTTCACAAATAGGGTGGTGGACGAATGGAATAAGCTTAGCAACTTTGTAGCAAGTGCTGGAACGCTGGAAAGTTTTAAAAGAAGGCTAGATAGATTCATGGATGACAAAGAGTGGTAGTAACTCTCGACAGGACCTGCCATGCACAGGTCAACCGGCCTATTGCAGACTCCTTATTTTCTTATGTTCTTATGGTGGTGATGTGTTTGTGGTGATGGTGGTAAAGTGTTTGTGGTAATGGTGGTGAAGTGTTTGTGGTGATGGTGGTGAAGTGATTCTGGTGATGGGGTGAACTGATTCTGGTGTTATTGGTTAGTGTTTTTGGTGAAGTGATTCTGGTGAAGTGATTCTGGTGATGTTGAAGTGATTGTGGTGGTGGGGGTGAAGCAGTTGTGGTGAAGTTATAGTGGTGAATTGATACTGGTAGAGTGATTGTGGTTAAGTGATTGTGGTTGTGTAATGATTGTGGCGGTGGTGAAATGAGTGTGGGGGTGGTGATGAGAAAGTTGTAACAGCACCTTTTGCATTAAATAAAAAGTCACCCAAATGAATAACACCAAATTATTCACTAAGTTATTAAACAATGACTTGGTAGTTGTTCACGTTATACGCGGCTCAAACTCTCTCAGAAGTCGAACGAGGTCACCTGACTAATCAAAACACAGCTTGACGCCCGCTTCTCTGCCCACACGCTCGGAGGAGAGGGGCCAGAGTCTTACCACTAGTTAAGGGGTGAACATGTAACTTAAGTGTACTCAAAACACTTCCCTGGAGATAATTCACAATACATTCTCTCCCAAACTAAGTACTGTGTATATAATTACTTCAAAAATAATGAAAAAACCCAAAAGAAGTGTTTACCTCAGCCCTGCCACTTAGAGTTCCAGAACTTATTTAAAACAATTAATGTGATAAACAACAGGTATTACAAAGTGATAAGAACATAAGAATTAAGGAGTCTGCAATAGGCCGGTTGGCCTGTGCATGGCAGCTCCTGTCGAGAGTTACTACCACTCTCTATCATCCATGAATCTATCTCGCCTCCTTTTAAAACTTTCCAGCGTTCCAGCACTTACTACAAAGTTGCTAAGCTTGTTCCACTCGTCAACCACCTTATTTGTCAACCAGTTCCTTCCTATCTCCCTCCTAAACTTATACAACTTAAATCTGTTGCTACAAGTCCTATCTTGCTCGGATACTATAAGAACTTTATCTATATCTCCTTTATTGATTCCTTTCACCCACTTAAAGACTTCTATCATATCTCCCCGCACTCTTCGTCCTTCTAGGGAATGCAAGTTTAGTTTATTTAACCTATCTTGATATGAATGGTTTCTAAGTCCCGGAATCATTTTCGTCATTATTTGCTACACCGACTTCAGTGAATTGATATCCATTCCATAATAAGGGCACTAAAACTGAATCGCATAATGGAGGTGCGGCCTGACTGGCGCAAGATATAGTTGCAATATGACCTCTGCACTCTTATTACTTACACTTCTAGATATAAAACCTAATACTCTGTTTGCCTTATTTCGAAAATTAACGCACTGTTTTCTAAGCCGTAGGTCCGTGCTTACAAGTACCCCTAAGTCTCTTTCACAAGTCGACTTCTCTAGGTTGATGTTGTTAAGGCTGTATATATTGACAGTATTTGTTCTTCCAATATTGAGTACGCTGTACTTGCTGGTGTTGAATTTCATTTGCCATTTTACTGACCACTCGTGCAGTTTATTTAAATCCTCCTGTAGTGCATTTGCATCCTTCCCTGAATTATTCTGCCGCCCTATTTTGGCGTCATCCGCAAACTTACTTATGTCACTGCTGATCCCAGTATCTAGATCGGTTATGTAGATTATGAACAAGAGTGGGCCCAGTACTGACCCCTGGGGAACCTCACTGGTTACACAGCCCCAGTCAGATTTGACACCATCTACGCTGACCCTCTGTGTTCTAGCGGTAAGCCATGATTTTATCCAATTTAAAACTTTCCCCTCGATACCATGAGCCTTAACTGTTCTCAGAAGCCTCTGATGCGGTACTCTGTGAAACGCTTTGCTAATGTTTAAGTAAATAACATCGAAATTTTCGTCATTATCTACTACCTCGAAGACTTTCCTAACAAAAACGTCAGCTGATTTTTAGACAAGATTTTCCCTTTGTAAACCCTTGTTGAGAGTCGAAGATTAATTTGTGTTTCTCTAAATGCGATCGGATGTTATTTGCTTTAATTGATTCAAGAAATTTCCCCACTACTGACGTCAAACTAATCGGCCGGTAATTTGACGCAGATGTTCTGTCACCCTTTTTGAATATGGGTACTACATTTGCCTGTTTCCACAAGTCTGGCACAACTCCCGAGTCTAATGATTTTGTAAATAAATATACGAGGGGTCCGCTAATCTGTTCCTTACACTCTTTCAAAACTCGAGGGAAAATTTCATCCGGCCCTGAGGATTTTGTCTTCTTTAATTTATTTATCTTCTTAAGAACATCCTCTTTTCTGATAGTGATATTCTTTAATTTCTCTTCTTCATTTCCCTAAATATCAGTGAATATCTTGCGAAGGTCACAAATGTTTTTTTCCCAACACAGTAAATACGGTAATAATGGAAAGTAAACTATTTATTTGACCAATATTCTTCACTTGACTATGTAACAATTTATAACACAAAAGTATATTATTCTACTTGTCGAAAATGTCACCTTTACACTGGTGATTGGAGGTTGGCAAGTGAGTTACCTACCACCACCACCACAGACACTTCCCCACCACCCCCACTTCCCGGCCACCACCACTATGAACACTTCCCCACCACCACCATTCCTCCAGAGTGACCAATTGATGTACTCAAGATGGATCTGATTGTTCCTGGCTACAATATTTGACTGTCAGGTGAATAAGGTAACACCACCTCTTACACTGGGATTTAAAACGCTCATAGAAATCGTGTTTGGTTTAAGCAAGATAAAATTATGAAATCACGAAGATATGGCACAAGCCCATCTTATATCACCTGTAGATTAACTACCCTAACACCCCCCCCCCTCCCAACCAAAAGTGGCACTTCTGTGTATAACAAGTAAAATCTGATTGGGTGCCTAATCTTAACGTGATCGCTAATGTCGAGCTGAGTTTGGCTGCGCTGAGTGGTTAGTTGCTTATATTGTTACATACGTTTTAGCCTAAAAGTGCTGTTTACATTTTGTTCCCGACAATCATAGACCACTTAGAACACTTATGAATACACCAATGAAAACTGAAGGCATAATGTACACAGTTGAGACATCTCTATTACGCCGACTGGGAACAACCACTTATAAGGTTTGATCATGGACACGATTTAGGTGTTAATCTAATGTCCATAATCCTCTAAAGCCGTGTTAAAGGACTCCGTATAAATGCTAAACCGGATAATGGTCTAGGGGAGAAGGTCGGGTTAATCAGCGTGGGTGGTCGCCTTGTTCTGGTACCTAACCTTAAACTCCTACTACCAAATCACGTTGAAATGAATTTCTACCCCAGTGAAGCTGTCAAGATCATTCAGTATAATTAAGTCCCAGTCATCAATATTTCTATACAATTAGTGGGCTATCGAATTGACGTAGATTGGAGAGAGAAATAAGTTGTAAGGGAAATATACACAGCGACATACCTTATATTTTTCAACACCAACACACACATGATGGCGTCTGTATTTTATAATCCTTGACAACTGGATGTATTAATTTAGGAGCATTTAGTAAACGTTAACTTCCGTCACACATCCACTAATCGCCTCGACCGTCTCACTACTGGGCGGCTGCCTCCCTCCACGTCTGGCTGTCCCTGGTCTAAAGTTCATCCACATCTCCACCACACACTGAACCATCTCCAGTACGAACATACGCTCTTGTGGTGTTGAAGCACATGATATAAAGCGTCACTTGCGAACCTTAGTAATAACACTTAATCGGATGGCTGGCGTGGCCATATTTGTTTTGCTTAATGTGACACCATAAGAAAGTACTGATACCTTCCAAAGTGACAACTGAGAGCTCGACTCCCAGACACTGAACCACCCGATCGAAACTTCTATCTAACCGACGCTCTTGTAATGATAAGGACCAGATATTACATGTAAATGGTCACTAACAGAACAACTGAGTTGCTTCTGCAGGAAATAATGGGAAACATTTTTTATTCAGCTGATCAACAAAAATCACAAATGGTTCAGAGAAATGTGGCTCCAAGCTCGACTCCTGATTTAGCGCTTCGTTTGTGGTGCCCAGCCACTCAGAACTCTCGATACAGATTCAGCGCTTCCTTTGTGGTGACCTACCACTCAGAACTCATGATAAAAACGACAGGTTGACATATTCCCATAGGTAGAGGTTCTGCATGATGAATACATTCTGAATAAATTACACGTAATGTCATGTAGATAATCAGAATTTATTGCATATGCCAAACAAAGATTTTTATTTGGTATATTACGATATATTTATTTTTATGAGAAATTCTACAAAATGGCGTAGACGAACCGAAATAACCACTAATTTGTACCAACTGACACTGCTGGTAGTCAAGGCGGGCGGGGGAGAGGGCTCAGGGGTGGTAATGTGTGGTGTGTGTGATGATAGATGGTGATGATGAGGATGATGAATGATGACGATAATGATGGCGTATATGTGATGACGACGATGATGATAAATAATGAATGATGACGATAATGATGGCGTATATGTGATGACGACGACGATGATGAATGATGATAAATAAAGAATTATGGCGTATATGTGATGACGACCATGATGATAAATAATGAATGGTGATAATAATGATGGTGATGAATATTAATAATGATGATGATTGATGCTGCTGAATGATCCCCAGTTATTATAAGACATTTCATCATCACTACAGACACACTTGGTTTGATTTACAGGGGTGAGGTTAGGTTAGGTTTCATTTCACCCCACATTATGGCTTCGTCCCCTTGCAATAATAACCTACCTCAGAGTTCCTCATTTACTATTTATGAATGTTCAGTCATACTAATTCCCTCAGTGGCAAATCTCTGGATGAAAGGCTAAATATAAAATGATAATACACGCGTAGTTGCTAGTGGCGTGTTTGTTAGTGGCGTAGTTACTGGAGGCGTATCCAAAGGCTGAGTATTTTTGTTTACCGTATATAAGAACACCTGATATCAGACACAAGCCATCTGGGTGGTTAGTTTATCCAATGTTGGTGCAGGCGAAAACCGGAAATCGTGCTACGTCAGACATATATTTAAACCAGAGGCGATTCAAACCCTGGACTTGTGGGAGATAAGTACGCACGTTACGATATACAACCCAAGATCCAAGTGAACCCCTACTGTTGGTTCGTCGTCTCCTCCCTGGCTGGATTTTCAACCTGAAGTGATTGCCCTCGGTGGACCGCTCCCGAAATCCCACGTGAACCCTGTTATTCTCTGCAAATACCACCTCTCCAGGATCGCCCACTGGTCCCCAGGTAGGGTCATCCCTACACTGATGGTTCTGTTGACCCCGCTACAGGTAGGGCCGGGGCTGGTGTCTACATCTCCCGTCCTGATGCCCCTGAGCCTATCAAACTGTCTCTCAGAGTTTCTGACGGGGCATCCTCCACTCAGGCTGAACTAATAGCCCTCCTTGCTGCCCTTCTCGCTGAGGAAGAAGCAGATGGTTTCTGCCCCTTGCTTGTCTGCTGCGATTCCAGGTCTGCTCTCGACGGGATCGCATTTGGATCAGGGGAAAATAAGGACCTCATCCTCCGAATACGAGGGTTAACATCCACACTTCAGGATGCAGGCCGTCCTGTGACATTCCTATGGATACCCAGTCATGTCGGTATCTTGGGGAATGAGGCAGCAGATGGCCTTGCCAAGACTGGCTGCAACAAGGCCACACCTGGCTACGTTGTTCCTCGAACACTTTTACAGCTTAAGACCCAAATTCGCCGCAAACAGAGAGAAGCTCGGGAAGCAGCCATCCCCCTGGACTCCCCGCCCACCTGGTACGATGTCCTCCGTAAACTTCCTGACCTCTCGTATGTCTATGGGAAAGGGTCGCGGAAAAGGGACGTGATTGCTGCCCGTGTCATCATTGGGTATGACTTTGCTTGGGAGATTGGTATCCCCGCATCCCCCGAGCAACGCTCTTGTGCGTTATGCAGAAGACCCGACAGCAGCACCCTTATCCACTACCTCCTAAGATGTCCCCACACACAATGCTTCCGTGATGCCTGCTGGACCACCACTCCACGACCCCCTGACGGAGACACGATGATCCTCCCCATACTGGCCAGATAATATGTACTGTAAATAACACTGACTATGTGTTAAAGGAATATCCTTCCTTCCTTAGGCTTTAGTAAGCCCCTTTATAATATTTATACTGTATATACTTGTGACACTTGCCAGATGCTTCTGGTGTTATTGTACAGGGGTACCTAGTGACAGCACTAGGACCCCGCTTCCTTTGTCAAGGAAAAACAATTGAAATTGAATTGATCCAAGTGACGCGCTAGGTATTTACACTATCAAGGGCAAATAATTATATTGGAAATGTTGGTTAGTGATCCCATTGCATAATTTACTTCAACAATAGCAGCATATGGGCCCCGGTGACGATACCTACCACTCTTACCCTAACAAAAACTTCAACTGAACAAGGTGTTTAACATGACATAACCAGGCCGATAACCCTCATGTATGTATGTATGTATGATTTTTACTCAATATATTCATAAAAAATCAAGGTCCCAGTACAGGTGGATAAGTACTCCGCACTGCAACAAAAATGTACCGATACTAATTCTAGGATTTTATTCATATATCCACATACTAGCTTCGGTTAATAGCCATCTTAATAGCAGTATTATATGTCTATCCACATGCTAACTTTGGTTAATAGCCATCTTAATAGCAGTATTATCTATCTATCCACAAGCTAACTTTGGTTAATAGCCATCATAATTGCAGTATTATCTATCTATCCAATATCCTTGCTTAGGTTAATAGCCATCATAATTGCAGTATTTTCGTCTGAGCCACGCATCCACAACTCCTGTAATACGGCGTGGAGAGCTACACTACCGCCTCCCTCCTCCTCCCCTGACCCCACAGTACAACAACACAACTTGTTATCACCTTACCTTCACTCAACCGCTAATAACCACAACATAGAGTCCTGGAAGTCCTCACGACGCCACAAACACGAGGTAAACCACAAACAGCAAACGTAAAACATGGAAATAGCGATCAAATACTGTATGACCACACTCCACACGTTGCCGCCACCACCGCCGCATTCTAATGATCACTGGCGAAGTTTGGCGAACCCGTGGTGCTTCGATTCCTTAATTCATTGGTTCGTTTTACTGATTCATATGAAAATAATCGACTGACGGTGGAAAGAACACCATACACGATTGGTCCGTCATCTATAATCTCATTAATTTACTTCAAATTACTTCTGTATCCACCATTAGCTAAAATAAAACTGATAATAACGAAAGATCGTCATGAGTTTTAGCTTCGTCAAGGATCCGCCTACGCCAATTAAACTAGTCCACAACCAACCAAACAGTTGGCCTCCCTCACGGTTAGCATAAGCGTAATACTTCCATTACTATTTTTATTATTATTACTATTATTATTATTATTACTATTATTATTATACAAACATATTATTATTATTATTATTATTATTATTATTATTATTATTACATATTATTACATATATACTATTTGGGGGTTTAGGCAGTGAGACGAGTTAATGTCTGACTGATGACTCAAGCTTTTTGCTTTTGAAGAATATCAAAATCATGAAATATTAATTTATTTTTCTTTCTATGGTGTGTAGATGGGAGGAAGGGTGTGTGGATTGGAGGTAGGGTATGGATGGGAGGATGGGTGTGTGGTTGGAGGTAGGGTGTGTGGATGGGAGGTAGGGTGTGTGGATGCGGGGAAGGGTTTGTTATTTATTTTAGATTCTTTGGTTACAATCTGGGACTGTCAAACAGAACCTTATTAAAAACTGTAATCAGAAAAAAGCTTGCTGATGAATTTGATGCCAGTAGACAAGTGCAACGAGGCACTATAGCCAATCCATTGTTTACCATGATGAGATGCATCAAATAAAACATGTATATGGAGCAAGTAACAAGATCACTAGATTACAAGACGTTGTAACCGTTAGACTAAGGATAGGATATAAGTACCTCTGGCAATATGTCCCCAGACAGATGTGAACAAAACTAAATGTAAAGTGTGTGGCCAGACATACGGCCACATACTCCAACAATACGTCTTATACTATGAAAAAATTAAACATTATAAGAGATAGATCCAAGCACTTTATTTCTGATGACAAGAACAGCTGATATACTAAGACTGTCTCCACACTTCGCATCTAGCACCTGATCAAAATTCTATGTACGGACTTAAACATATACTGGAAATACTCTAACATTCATTGTCATAATATCAATATCACTGGGGTCTGATAAACACCCTTTGTGGCCTATACTCTGTAATCATTTTGCGCTGCCGCTCACAAGATGAGTATGGGGTGCATAATAAACTAGCTGTTGTCCGCGGCAAAATTCAAATTCAATTCTTTACCAGCACCATCACAAATCTAGGTATCCTGGAGGAGACGTCTAACACCAGAAGGCTTTATTCAATTCTGTTCATTTTTCCACAGATGTTCTTATCATTAGAGTTAGTCTCTTAAAAGAGGCGACATATACTAGAACCTGACCTATCCAACTAAAGAATTCTACCTAACCTTGCCTAACTTTCTAGACGAGGGGCTCCGGCCCCCAGGATTCCCCCGCCATATTAAACAAAATATTAATACTGGTATTACTGCAGTTTCACCCCAACTCAGAGTAATTTTGTGTTTACCATTGTTATATCTCGTCAATAGAAATAACTTTTTCTAATACCACTTCCGTCGCAAATGGATATTAACCGAGATAGTTAATTCACGTAAGAAATTAACGTAAATCTGCAGTCCCCAGGTGTCCCCTGTTGTTTACAACTGACCCGCTCGGTCTGAGCGTACTCTCGTCCACAAAGACGTAAAAAACACCATGAAGCTTCAGCAAAGTTGCTTCATTGGTACCAGATATCAAAATAAGTACTTTGTTTAATATAGCGGGGACGGCTAGTTAGTTCGTTAAGGTAAGGTAGGTGAGGTAGGAAATGAAGGTCAAATTCGAATGAATCGCAACAAATACCATGGGAAATACTAAAATTTATGGTTGAATAGTAGTTGGGGGTTAAAACTACAAAGTTACCCTTTTGAGATCTGGTGCCAATGAAAGCAACTTTGTTGAAGCGCTCGACTGGGCTGGTAGGTTGTAAACAAACAGACGACACGAGGCGACTCGAATTTTCAGAGGAGTATTTACGGTAAAAGATTTATTTTTTCATCTACAAAGCATGTACACACAATTTTAGTGTCATATGACCAGTTTTTCACCGTGTTTTACCCAGCAATTTCCCCCATCCTCCATGACCTGCCCATTAGAGGTGATTTATGATCGTAGACAAAAGCAAATACTTAAAATTAAAATAAAACGTCGAATCTTTATAATACGGTCAATGTTTAGTAATACACAGGTCTTTCTTTCGCTGTTATAAATATGCGTTTCGTAATGTCTAGACAATTCCAAGACATTTTTCTTATATGATATGTTAGCCGGAAATTAAGGATAACCGAGATATTATTTTTTCAATATTATTACATCCTCTCAGACCCCTTGAGAACGATGACAACCTCTTGAGGACGATGACTTAATAACTTGAGAACGATGACTTAACCTCTTGAGGAAGATAACTTAACGTCTTGAGGACGATGACTTAACGTCTTGAGGACGATGAGCACCCCTTGAGGACGATGACTTAACCTCTTGAGGACGATGACTTAACCTCTTGAGGACAATGACTTTACCCCTGGAGGACAATGACTTAACCCCTTGAGGACGATGACTTAACCTCTTGAGGACAATAACGTTACCCCTGGAGGACAATGACTTTACAGTGAGGACGATGACTTAACCCCTTGAGGACGATGACTTAACCTCTTGAGGGACAATGACTTTACCCCTGGAGGACAATGACTTTACCTTGAGGACGATGCCATTACCTGTGAGGACGATGACTTTACCCTTGAGGACGATGCCATTACCCTGTGAGGGACGATGGCACACCCTTGAGGACGATGACTTAACCTCAAGAGGGACAATGACATAACCCCTTGAGGACGAGGACTTTACCCCCTTGAGAACGATGACTTACCCTTTTGAGGGCAATGACTTAACCTATTGAGGGCGATGACCTAACTAGCCCCATGAGGACGATGACTTAACCTCTTGAGAACGATAACTTAACTCCTTGAGGACGATGACTTGACATCTGAAGACGATGACTTAACCCTTAAGGATGATAACTTGCCCCATAAGGACGATGACTTAACCTCTTGAGGACGATGACTCAACCCGTACGGATGATAACTAGCCCCATAAGCACGATGACTTAACCTTTGAGGACGATGATTTAACCTCTTGAGGACGATGACTTAACCTCGTGAGGACGATGAATTTACCTTGAGGACAATGACTTAACCTTTGAGGACGATGACTTAACCTTTTGAGGACGATGACTTAACTCCTTGAGGACGATGACTTAACCTCTTGGGGACGATGACTTAACCCCTTGAGGACGATGACTTAACCCTTGAGGACAATGACTTAACCCTTTGAGGACGATGACTTAACAGCTTGAGGACGATGACTTAACTCCTTGAGGACGATGACTTAACCTCTTGAGGACGATGACAACCTCTTGAGGACGATGACTTAACCTCTTGAGGACGATGACTTAACCTCATGAGGACGATGACAACCTCATGAGGACGATGACAAACTCCTTGAGGACGATGACTTAACTCCTTGAGGACGACTTAACCTCTTGAGGACGATGACTTAACCTCTTGAGGACGATGACTTAACCTCATGAGGGACGATGGCTTAACCTCCTTGAGGACGATGACTTTACCCCTTGAGGACGATGACTTAACCTCTTGAGGACGATGACTTAACCTCATGAGGACGATGACAACCTCATGAGGACGATGACTTCTCCTTGAGGACGATGACTTAACTCCTTGAGGACGATGACTTAACCTCTTGAGGACGATGACTTAACCTCTTGAGGACGATGACTTAACCTCATGAGGACGATGACTTAACCTCATGAGGACGATGACTTTACCTTGAGGACGATGACTAACCTCTTGAGGACGATGACTTAACCTCATGAGGGACGATGACAACCTCATGGGGACGATGCTCCTTGAGGACGATGACTTACTCCTTGGGGACGATGACTTAACCTCTTGAGGACGATGACTTAACCTCTTGAGGACGATGACTTAACCTCATGAGGACGATGACTTAACCTTTTGAGGACGATGACTTAACTCCTTGAGGACGATGACTTAACCTCTTGAGGACGATGACTTAACCTCATGAGGACGATGACTTTACCCCTTGAGGACGATCTCTTAACCCCTTGTGGATGATGACTTAACTTCTTGAGAACGATGACATTATTTAACATGGATTACCTACATTAATTACCATTAATTACGTATAATGTGTAAATGACACCTTGAGAACGATGACTGAATCTCTTGAGGACGATGACTTGTCTTATAATCCTTTGAGTACAATGTCATATGAGAATAGTTCTTCGTTTTCAAAAACTTAAGACATAGTACTCAAGGGGTTCAGTCATCGTACTCAAGGGATCAAGTAATTTTTTTTCTACTTTAGGGGTTTATACATTGTACTAAGTGTACAATGCACTCAAGGGCTTGGATTGAGTACAGCAATGACACATTTCTTAAGTGGCAAATTTATATTGAAAATTGGTTGTTCGGAGGATTTTGTTTGTTTTTTGCGTGGATTACTTAGTTAAATAAAGCCTTGGTTGTTGAAGAGTATTTAATATAAGTAACCCTGGTAAAGGCAGGGTGAGGTGTAAGGGGTGGGGGTAAGGAGGTATGTCATCATCGAATGTATTTTTTTTTTAATATTTGTAAATAGGGTAAATGTAAATAAAACACAACTCTGTATATTATTCAGTATTAAGTTTAATTTACACACTGATATGTCTCTTACAACACTCATAAATGCCTTAATGTATACAAAATGGCCACAAGAATACACTGGTATGTTTCCTTATACACCAAATACAACAATAGAAGCTGCCATACTGTATCATACGTACAAGTACTCACGCATTACATAACATACAGTCTTTAATTACAGTTAACACTATACTGAAGACATGTGAATATCACTCAGTGTTCCGATAAATGCTCTGGTATCCTCTTTGTGTAGGGTTCAATACAGTAAGTATAGATACCGGGGATTAGATTTTGTTTGTATAAATGCCGGGGTCTGTTTACTTATGTTTGATTGAATTCTGTTCCTTGTATAGTGTTTAATAATATATAGTGCTAATAATATATAGTGCTAGAATGTGATTTTTGCATGGAAATCTAATGCCATGTATCAAAAGTTATAAGTGCAGGGCGTCTTTGTATTGCTTAGAACCTAATACCAAGTGTAAGGTATAAATGCTTCTGTTTCATCACTATAGAGGATCCGATACCATGTACAGTACAGTATCGGGTATAAATGCGATGACCCTCGTCTTCTTGATATAAAGTTTGTCTCAGTTAAACTCGTATAAGGCGCGAAAACCTTCAACCAATCAGTATCTTAGATTCCTGAAGTGCCAGTGAGTATATGAGTTAACACAAGATATTGTAGTAATCCACCTGTATGTTTTCTCTCTTATTAGCCCATTAGTTATATTCTTCCACATAAAGTCATCAGTTATCAGCGCATTAACCTGTAATACTTTCCGTCAATATGGTTTATGGTTCATTTATACGTAACACTCGTACAATTATACAGAATCCTGATGCGTTTTATTTTTATGTCAAAGAATAAACCCAAAACTGACTAGATATTATAAACAGTTCAGAATCCATTATTTAATGTATTATATCCTTCGGGAAAACAAAATATTGGTCAATTATACTGTATAGTCAAACAACACACAGACAGAATAACAAATCAAGAAAATAAACATTGATGAAATATACAAACAGTGGAACAAGGGAGATTGTATGAATGACTAAGATAATACTTGAAGGTGATACTCGACTATGTGAGCCCAGGTTTAATAAAGACGCAACACTTGACTTTATTGGGAAGTCATAATGAATACAAATAAATCAGATTAATCACTTGTAGATCTAGTTGGTCCTAGCTGTAATGAAACTTAAGTTAAACCATTAGAATTTAGGCCCATTAGGAAGTGGACCCCGATGTCAATAATGGTCAGGTTAGGGCTTATTAGACAGGAGTCCTTTCGATGAGTCACCTCTTAATATAATGGTTTCTTCAGCCTCACTCCGTTGTCTGACAGGCAGGTGTAGGTGATGATGTTTTAATGTTCAACACCTGCCTGAGTCTTCACCTGTTGTACTAACTTGTGTTTACTCTTTGTTTACACTTCATCATTAACAAATACATAAAGAGACATTGCAGCAACAAATAACACTAAGTTAGAAAGACACATTTGAGCATTGAAGTTTTCCTCTAAGTAATTCATGTGTTAATGTTTGTTTTATAAATATATTTTCTTGACTGGTGAATTATCACGATCGATCACTTGTACTGTTGGATCACTGAGCTTGTGAAGGCACTGTACAACACTTCAACCTTGACGTATATATATTTTCTATAATGTTGATTTAATGAAATGTGCATTATAAATTCCCATCATTTTGGATAACTGAACCTGGAGCTTGACTGTGTAACTCTTAAGCCCCGTTTAGTGTTTAAGCTCATGAGTTGAGTTTAATAGTTTTCTCACGTCCAGATAATTCATCACTACACACTGACAGATTCTCTCTTAACTCAGTCGTAAATATCTTACACTACGAGATATAATTGAAGCAAACCAGTGAAACAGACGTGAAATACTTATATAAAAGAATAATACTAAGACTTGTCTAACACAGAGAATCGTAACTCCTGTTCGGGTCACTGTTCGTACCGGGTTCAAAGTCAGCTCTCGGCACCTCAAACCCCGGGATCTTCACATAGTAACCCCCGATGTCTTTTTTAAGGAGGGTGAAGCTGAGGTTGTTGTCATGGTCACTACACTGAGGATCATGAACATTATGGTCTCTATCACCTGTAGATTTTCTTTTCTCACGTTTATTATTGTCTTTCTTGCTCGAGACGCCGTTCTTGTTCATGAAATACTCGCATATCTCGGCGTAGTGTTCCTCGCCATCCTCGTCCTCCTGCACCGGGCTGATGTCGTCCACTACCCTCGAGTAGTCTAGGTTCTCTATCGACTTATTGAGTCGACTGATAGCGTCCGCCTCCTGTTTCTTCTCCTGGACCTTGGTGCTCCGCCCGTTCTGGAAGATGTAGGTGTTCTGCTTCGACAGCTTCCTCTGGTCCTGCTGACCTTTCTCACTCAGCTTATTGGAAGACTTCCCTTGTAACCTGTCTTTACCGTTGTCCTCTAGTTTATCTTTTGTCTTATCCAAATGCTTCTCCTTGTTTCTGTCCAGAAACCAATCTTTATTTCTGTCCACCAGAAGTCTGTCTCTACTCCTGTTACGCAGAATGTTCTCCTTGCTCTTTTCTCGACTTCTGTCACCAATGCGGAGGCCAGCCAGACGATCCCTCGACTTATCGCGGCCTCTGACCTTCTTCCTGTCATGGTCGGTCAGGAGAGCGAAGCTGACGGGCCGTGGCTGCTCACTGACGGTCCGACACAGAGACTTTGATCTCTTCTCCGTCACATGGTGAGTCACCTGAGGGAGGAGAATACAACTAAACTAAGCCTTTGGGTCAACACACACACACAGGGTCCCCTTAAGCAGCACCATGTCAACTGTGAACCCTTGGTATGACTCCTTAATCCTGACTCTAGTTCATCTTATTTTCACCAGAATTTATCGACTGAAGGACCTCAAGAGACAACACATCTATTACGACAGTCTCATATTCTTAACCTAAATTTGTTAAGTACTTTACTAACGACACATTTGTATGTATAGCTAACAAACTACAAGCACTGGCAGATTTACAAGCAACACTATTAAACATGTAAGCAACACTATTAAACATACAAGCAACACTATTAAACACACAAGCAACTCTATTAAACACACAAGCAACACTATTAAACACACAAGCAACACTATTAAACACACAAGCAACACTATTAAACACACAAGCAACACTATTAAACACACAAGCAACACTGTTAAACACACAAGCAACTCTATTAAAGATAAAAGCAACAAGCAACACTATTAAACACACAAGCAACACTATTAAACACACAAGCAACACTGTTAAACACACAAGCAACTCTATTAAAGATAAAAGCAACAAGCAACACTATTAAACACACAAGCAACACTATTAAACACACAAGCAACACTATTAAACACACAAGCAACACTATTAAAGATAAAAGCAACACTGTTAAACACACAAGCAACACTATTAAAGATAAAAGCAACAAGCAACACTATTAAACACACAAGCAACTCTATTAAACACACAAACAACACTATTAAACACACAAGCAACACTATTAAAGATAAAAGCAACACTGTTAAACACACAAGCAACTCTATTAAAGATAAAAGCAGCAAGCAACACTATTAAACACACAAGCTACACTATTAAACACACAAGCAACACTATTAAACACACAAGCAACACTATTAAACATATAAGCAACACTATTAAACACACAAGCAACTCTATTAAACACACAAGCAACACTATTAAACACACAAGCAACACTATCAAAGATAAAAGCAACACTGTTAAACACACAAGCAACTCTATTAAAGATAAAAGCAGCAAGCAACACTATTAAACACACAAGCAACACTATTAAACACACAAGCAACACTATTAAACACACAAGCAACACTATTAAACACACAAGCAACACTGTTAAACACACAAGCAACTCTATTAAAGATAAAAGCAACAAGCAACACTATTAAACACACAAGCAACTCTATTAAACACACAAGCAACACTATTAAACACACAAGCAACACTATTAAACATATAAGCAACACTATTAAACATATAAGCAACACTATTAAACACACAAGCAACACTATTAAACACACAAGCAACACTATGAAACACACAAGCAACACTATTAAACACACAAGCAACACTATTAAACACACAAGCAACACTATTAAACACACAAGCAACTCTATTAAACACACAAGCAACACTATTAAACACACAAGCAACACTATTAAACACACAAGCAACACTATTAAACACACAAGCAACACTATTAAACATATAAGCAACACTATTAAACACACAAGCAACACTATTAAACACACAAGCAACACTATGAAACACACAAGTATCAAATTAATAATCAAAAATAAGTTTACAGTCGAAGATAAAGGTTAATAATAATCACTGAACAAAGTCTTACTCACCTAGAAGGTTTAGAGGAATATTTCACAGGCACAGGAAGATGGCATAGAAGAACAGGTACAAGATTTAAAAGCAAAAAATGATGATTACAAGAACCAAGCAATATTTATAAGCACTGGAAGATAACTTACAAGCATCATAAGACCTCAAACACCAGTAAATAGATCTACAAGCGACAGGTTTAGATTTACACTAAGAAGTCAAAGGTTTATCAGGAGAGAAGAAGACTTACAGCACCAGAGGAAGACAAGTCATGCACTAGAGGATCCAGTCGACGCCCACCTTGATCTGCCTCCTCCAGGCGTCGGCCTCGTCCTCGCAGTAGGAGACGGTCTTGAGGAAGATGGGCGTCTTGGGGAACACCGGGTCCTTCACCGGCGTCAACACGAAGTTGGACGACACGTCGATCTCAAACAGCGTGGCCTGAGCCTCGTTGGTCATGGTGCAGGCCAGGATGACCGCCTCCTTCTGAGACTGTTCCAGACGTAGCACACCTAAGGGCGGAGAGAGGTATTAGTGAGAGTCGTGTAGGTCAGCATCACCACCTCCTTCTGTGACGACTACAGATATCACATACATGAAGATTAAGGTCATGAAAGACAGGCGGAAGAGTGAAGCTATGAGCTACAGTACAGTCTCATGACAATAATCTGCCAGAGGAAACACAGCGCATGACACCCAACTGATGTGGCCTGAGGCTCACGGTGGACAGTAATGCTACAGGGAACACCTACCAGTAAAGCTACAGGGAACACGAGGCATGTAGCCACACACGAGGCGGACAGTGAGGGGTAGTTTGTGGTTCTTCAGGATGTGGGCCATGAGGTACACGTGGTTGGGGTTCTTACTCGTCTTGTGGGCCGTCGTGTAGAACCGACCAGACGCTGAGAACGGCAAGAACACAACCTGGGGGTGAAGAACTCGCTGTTAATACTGTCTTATATACTGTACCTCAGAAAAATTTATATTAAAACACAATAGTAAAGGATGATTAGCTTTACCAGGCAAAGTAGCCATTTAAATTAATGAATAAAAGTATTAAATTAAGAAATGTCACGTATATAAAACATAAATTTCGAGATTATTTATCTCTACATATTTTCCTTACCTCGTTCCTGTAGTTGAGACATTGAGCATATTTATTACAGTTGAAGACGGACATGGCGTCTCGACCTCTGCCTCCGCTGTTGGTCTTCTTGGCGTTGAGGTCCTCGAAGATCCCCAACAGCTTGAGGACGTGGCCGCTCTGAACCACAGTCTTCTGATACGTCACGCGTCCATTCTCTATAATGGAGTGAGAGGGGGAACTATGTTAGTGTCACTTCCCGGACGATAACTCGATAAAATAGGAATGAGTACAATGACAAAAGATGTATTATATTGCTTGATAATGATGACTTGTCTTTTTCATAAATGTTAGTATTTTCGGGTTTGGAGGCCGTAGTGTAGGTTAGACATCACACTGTCTTTCACCATAATGTACAGGTTATGTCACAGCGTTAATACTCACCGTCGTGCAGGTTGGTGTAGGCCGGCACGTCGTAGCGGGTGAGGAAGAATGAGACCTGGCTAGTAGCGACCTGTTCCACCGTGGAGAAAAAGGGCGCTGTGTGGCCGTCACTCGTCACTATGGCGAACCATCCTAGGAGGGACAAAACAGGGTTACTATATTGCTCTGATAGGCCGGAAGTCACTCAGCCTGTACTCATTAAGGCCACTTCAGTACCAGGTAATGGAAGAAGCTGTACTCATTTCAACGATAATTATTAATAAAAAAGGTGTCAGTATCTCACCTGTGTAAGACTCCGGGATAACGATGGCAGGACCCACAGGTGTGAGGCCTCCCTCCCTCCCCGGCCGCAGTGACACGCCCCTCACCTGTAAGCACATCAGAGATATGTGAACCTCTCATAGGAGTCTTAAACATTCATGTGGGCTGTTCTAACTGGTCCCGGTATAATTTGTCTTAAACTAATATAATCAGTCCATTAGAACGAGGACCAGTCCAAATGGACCCACACTACCAAATGTCCCCAATTCCAATGGTCAGTTTAGGATAGAATGGGACCTATTGGGACCAGGACCCATTTTACCTGCAAGTTCTCTTATCAGACAAATGACCTTGGCAATGAGGTCCAGTAAACAGCCACTGTCACCTCTCCTCAAGGCCACGTTTTTTAGCACAAAATATATATAATCTATATAAGGGAGGCGGCCAGGTAGAAGATGTTTACAGAAACTCTTAATGAAATTGATTACAGGTTGAGTGTAGTGGGTGTGTACTGATCTTGGTTGAGTGTAGTGACTGTGTACTGACCTTGGTTGAGTGTAGTGGGTGTGTACTGACCTTGGTTGAGTGTAGTGGGTGTGTACTGACCTTGGTTGAGTGTAGTGACTGTGTACTGACCTTGGTTGAGTGTAGTGACTGTGTACTGACCTTGGTTGAGTGTAGTGACTGTGTACTGACCTTAGTGTAGTGGGTGTGTACTGACCTTGGTTGAGTGTAGTGACTGTGACCTTGGTTGAGTGTAGTGACTGAATACTGACCTTGGTTGAGTGTAGTGACTGTGTACTGACCTTGGTTGAGTGTAGTGACTGTGTACTGACCTTGGTTGAGTGTAGTGGGTGTGTACAGACCTTGGTTGAGTGTAGTGACTGTGTACTTGGTTGAGTGTAGTGGGTGTGTACTGACCTTGGTTGAGTGTGAGTGGGTGTGTACTGACCTTGGTTGAGTGTAGACTGTGTACTGACCTTGGTTGAGTGTAGTGACTGTGTACTGACCTTGGTTGAGTGTAGTGGGTGTGTGCTGACCTGGTGTGTAGTGGGTGTGTACTGACCTTGGTTGAGTGTAGTGGGTGTGTACTGACCTTGGTTGAGTGTAGTGGGTGTGTACTGACCTTGGTTGAGTGTAGTGACTGTGTACTGACCTTGGTTGAGTGTAGTGGGTGTGTGTACTGACCTTGGTTGAGTGTAGTGACTGTGTACCTTGGTTGAGTGTAGTGACTGTGTACTGACCTTGGTTGAGTGTAGTGGGTGTGTACTGACCTTGGTTGAGTGTAGTGGGTGTGTACTGACCTTGGTTGAGTGTAGTGACTGTGTACTGACCTTGGTTGAGTGTAGTGACTGTGTACTGACCTTGGTTGAGTGTAGTGGGTGTGTACTGACCTTGGTTGGGTGTAGTGGGTGTGTACTGACCTTGGTTGAGTGTAGTGGGTGTGTACTGACCTTGGTTGAGTGTAGTGGGTGTGTACTGACCTTCGTAGAGTTGTAACTGGTGTACAGGAGAAGGGGGCGTGAAAGGTCAAGGCCTGGGGGTGCCGTGGGAGTGTGGAGGTGGGCGGCAGTGGGCAACTTGTGATGTCTCAACAGGTTCTTGGGTGTGAGGGCGGCTCCAGCGGTCACCGGGTGCGGCCACGCCCCCGAAACCCGCCCCCCCGAGGACCCCGACGAGTGGGAGCTGGACATACTGTGACGAGGATGAGTGAGGATGAGGGAGGGGCGGCGGGGAGGAGCTACTGCTGGGCGGGGGAGCCTCTAGGGGTGCCGCGCCCCACCATCCTCATCCTCCCCTGGACACCCAAGCTCACTGCTGTAATGGCTGACGGAGAGGTGTAAGAGGTAGTGAGGGAGAAAGTGAGGTAAGGAGGGGGATGTAGGTATTGGAACTGAGGGAGATGGAGATCGTGTGAGGGAGGTTATTGTTGGAGGGAATCTAGGTGAGGAAGACTGTGAGAGGAGCGAGGGAGGTCTGGGAACAGTTAAGAAGGGAGGCTGGTTGGCTCCCTCTCCCTATCAGAGGTGCCAGCCAGGGAAGGTTGTTGTTGCCTCCGGAGGTTGATAAAGCAGACTTCTAGGAACTGACAGTAACTCTTGTAGCACAATGTTGTCGATTCTGACACGCTTTCTTTACTTTCACGATGAATGTCTTATTTTCGACGATTCCTCTCGATTTCTACGCTAAGTAAAGAGTAAAAAATTATATACAAGACTGTGTGTTATGATTATCCTCTACGTTTCTGTCTTGTTGCAGTTTATTAAGAAGTCATCAGTTGCTAGGATTAGGAAGTCTTAAGTTCCCTACCAAAGATAAGCTTCAAAATTCTAGAAAAATCTTATAACTTATTTCTTGACAAATGACACTCGAGTTCTTGATATTTAAAAGTGGGTAGAACTGTTGTTCCCTTGCTCTAGCCTCCTCCTGATGTACTCTACGACACGGGCCAATTATCGTGTCCGCTGGATGACGTTAGGTGATGACAGGTGTCCACCTTGAGGACGATCCACGACGCTATCACGCCGCTATCTCCAGCCTCGCGTCTACATCAAAGAACTGGACGTCTGGAGTGAACGACGCAGCGACGACGACGACGGGTTTTTCTGTCGGCTGAGGAACCCCGATAACCTTGGCTATTCATGAACGAGGCGTCTGGCTCCTTTTTTTTTATTAGTAACACAAGCAATGTGTTGACCAGTGGACGGAGGAGAGAAGAATGAGTCTCGTGGCTTCTCTGACACCGGCAAGATGACAGGTTCCAGGAGGTCTGCCAGAAGAGGCGAGGTGTCTGGTGTGTATTTTTTTCTCTCCTGTATCATAAACACTGTGTTGACCACTGGTGGGAGGAGAAGAGGAGCGTGAGGCTTGCGGTTTCACGAACACTTCTATGATAACACGTTACGGTTTCGGTTTCCAGGTGGTGTTCCAGAGGCGGTTCGAAGTGTTCTTTTCTACAGTACTACAGCCAGCATATTGGTCACTGCAGGAGGAGAAGAGGAACTGAAGAATTGTGGTTCCTCTGGCACTAGAGCGACGATTGGCTCCCAGGAGGTCTTCCACCTATAATTTCTAACATCACAGGAAGAACATCAGGTCCGTCGTGTGTTCCAGGCTGAGGTGACTGAGGCGTCCGGCGCTGATGAACAGTGAGGAGTCTGCCGTACTGTTATCTGTTGTCGGTCCGTAATGGGCGGGTGTGTGGGTGTCTATCTGGCAGATGTGTGAGTTTCTTGCAGGTATGAGAGTATGTAGCAGGTGTGTGGGTGTCTGGGTATCGGTTTGGGCGTCTGGGTGGGCCGCCAATTGACTAGAAAGATGGGCGTGGTAGGTGGGTGACTAGACAGATATGAGTGGATGGTTGTGTGGGTGGCTGGGGTGAAGGTGGGCTGGGTGGATGCAGTTCAGTGGGCGGTGTATCGGCAGCTTCTGTGAGGTGAATGATCTGGAACAAGAGAGAAAAAGACTAAATTACAATATAAACCTGAAATTATAATTTATTCTAACACAGGGGGGAAATATTATTTACATCATATGAACAAAACAAAATATATCGATTTGAAAAATATCATAGAAATTATAAACAAAATAAATTATTTCTTCACATTTAGTACTTAAAAAATAAACCACTTCAAAATAATAAGAGCAATAATAATAATACTGATGCTGTACTATAATTACTAGTACTACTACTATTACTACTACTACTAGTAGTAGTACTACTTGTAATAATAATAATAATTATAATAATAATAATAATAATAATAATAATAATAATAATATTTAGCCCCACATCACCGTAAGAATCCAAGGGCTGTAACTCTGAACAATTAATGTAGGAAAATACTGGTGTCTCTCTCTCTCTCTCTCTCTCTCTCTCTCTCTTTCTCTCTCTCTCTCTCTCTCTCACACACACACACACACACACATACCACTACTACATTACTGTCACTCGGAACTGAGTATGACGATCATCCAGCTATAATACAAAGATATGAGTTATTAAGGATATCACATTCGTTCCTGTGCTCTGAGGTGACTAGAGAGACCGATACAGAACAGGAAGGGTCGTCCACAGATGCACGTGTGGAGGGCTACACCTAGTGCGGGAGGGGCGGCGGCAGCGTCTTTCCGGTATTGGCGCTTGTCTGCCTCGGTATACAGTCGGGCTAACTCGAAAGTATTGACACCTTCTTGTGTGGTGCTCCCCCAAGCGTTACGGTGTGGAGAGACTGTCTACCAGGTGAGGGGGTCGATTTGGCACTTTTTCCAAGTTTGTCTTAAGACTATCCTTATACCTTTTCAGTTGCCTGCCAGAGTTACGTTTACTATTTGTTAGGTGACTGTAAAGTAGCTGCTTTGGCAGTCTACTGTCGTCCATAGACAGTCCAATGCAGTTGTTCATTGTAATGATTGTTTATCAGACCATAGCTTACAGACCCTGATAAGAACAACACAGATAACACGTAGGTTGACACACTCAACAGTGAGATTAAGATCTGACCCAGGAAAGGTCACGGCCACAAGGTACCTGAGTTAACCTGGCGTTATGACCGTGTTGCGGAAACTACTCCTGAACAAGACACACCCGGGTGCTAATAATTAGGAAGCATTACCGACCGGCGACAGGACCACACACCTGGGCAAACACAGCTGCCCAGACCTGATCCAAGGGAGGTCACGGTCATATTGAGCCAAAGTTCTCACTGCCACGTCATTAGCTAACCCGGCGACATGACTGTGTTACTCAAGAAATTACCCTCTAGACAGTAGACATGTTACCTGACCAGACACACCCAGATTACTGACGACATCTTCCGGGTGGAGATCTCCAATATAAGGGCCCTGCAACTCCTTCCAGGAGGCATTCGGCATCATTATTGTAACAGGGAAGGGGCCGACAGCTCCTTCCCAGAGGGAGAGTTCCCTCCCCAGCACCGAGTCTCCAGCTAGCAGAGTCTCCCATAGAAGACATAGACCAGCAGCACCTGCAGCTTCCCCAACCGCTGGGCCTCCCTCAGGTCACACGTGAGTCATTGTCAGAGCAGTCCATTAAGGTGAGTTACTTACGGTGGGAAGTGTATCCATTTCATATTTGTTGTCCGAGAGTCATTGTATAGTAATATAAATATAATGATATATTAATTGGTCCATACCATTGAGTTAATTAATAAATAGCTGTACTTAGAATTGGTGTGTACTGTAGAAGATTTTCCCTAAAAACATAGTGAGAGTTAAATAACTAATCGGCCACGCTACCAAATCTTCCTCATTTTATCCTATAACATAGTAACTCTCAGCATTATTTCTACTCTTAGTTTTCACTTATTATATCATGGATAATGGTAGCATCGATGTCCGTACAGTTGGTGTCAGCGAGAATATTGGCATTTGTTCTCTTGTCTTCCCAGCGAACTCGGAGAATGGAACGTAGACTACGTTGGTGAAAGTGTAATGATTTTTTATCAGACCATAGCTTACAGCCCAGAAGAACAACACCTATATTAGTAAGTAGAAACGAAAGGAACACTAGGTGTAGAAAGTATAGCAAGAAGTTCTAGTTGTAGGATTGAAAAGTGAGGAAGATTTGGTAGCGTGGCCGATTAGCTATTTAACTCTTACTATGTTTTTAGGGGAAATCTTCTACACACCAATTCTAAGTAAAGCTATTTATTAATTAACTCAATGGTATGGACACATTAATATATCATTATATTTATGTTACTATACAATGACTCTCGGACACAAACATGAAATGGATACACTTCCCACCGTAAGTAACTCACCCTTGGATCGCTCTGGATCGCCTTCGACAGAGTCCCCCACGAAAGACTAATTAGAAAGGTAGAAGCTCATGGCATCAAAGGTGACATCCTTAAATGGATTAGGGC
Organism: Homarus americanus; assembly: GCF_018991925.1. Taxonomy (NCBI): domain Eukaryota; kingdom Metazoa; phylum Arthropoda; class Malacostraca; order Decapoda; family Nephropidae; genus Homarus; species Homarus americanus. The sequence goes on from NW_024738481.1 coordinate 162,694, forward strand.
GTGGTTACAGGACAGGAAACAGCGAGTGAGCATTAACGGCACTAAGTCCCATTGGAGCAACGTCACAAGTGGAGTTCCCCAAGGCTCAGTACTTGGACCATTATTGTTTATTATATACATAAACGACATAGATATCGGCATAGACAGCAACATAAGTAAATTTGCTGATGACACTAAAATAGGACGTGTTATCAAATCTGACGAGGACTCGGCAAAACTACAGGAAGATCTAAACAAATTTTTCCAATGGTCTGAAAAATGGCAGATGAAATTCAATGTCGACAAATGTAAAGTACTCAGTATAGGAGATGTAAACAGGGAAACCAGATACCAGATGAACAACGATGCCATAGAGAAATCCGACTGCGAGAGAGATTTAGGAGTAATGATAAGTAGGAACCTTAAGCCAAGTAAACAATGTGTTTTTGCTCGTAACAAGGCTAATAAAGTACTTGGGTTCATACAAAGGAGTGTTAGTTACAAGACTAGCGAGGTCATCCTAAAACTGTATCTTGCTCTTGTGAGACCACACCTGGATTACGCAGTTCAGTTCTGGTCACCGTATTACAGAATGGATATAGAATCCTTGGAAAGAATTCAGAGGAGAATGACAAGACTAATCCCGGGCATTAGGAACCTTGAGTATAGAGACAGGTTAAAGCATCTTAATTTGCACTCCCTCGAGAGACGTAGAGCGAGGGGCGACCTGATAGAGGTGTATAAGTGGAAGGCAGGGCTAAACAAAGGGGACATTACAAAGGTACTCAAATTATCCAACCAGGAGCGAACTCGTAACAATGGTTTTAAATTAGACAAATTTAGATTTAGGCGTGAAATAGGTAAACACTGGTTTGGAAACAGAGTAGTGGATGAATGGAACAAGTTACCAAATATCATCATTAACTCGAATATGCTGAATTGCTTCAAACATAGGTTGGATGCTCATATGAGCAATAGGGGTTGGGTGTAAACGGGACTGCCCAGTATGGGCCAATAGGCCCGCTGCAGTTTCCTCCATTCTTATGTTCTTATGTTCTTATGTGACCTGAGGGAGGCCCAGAAGGTGCTGCTGAAGAGAGTGCTGGACTAGGTCTTCTGTGAGAAACTCTGCTAGCTGGGGCTCAGTGCTGGGAAGGGAAGTTTTCCTCCCGACCTTGACTAGTGACGAGCGTTACTTCTGTCTTCTGAATTCTGTCCGAATGCTAATATTTTGTCGAGAGAGCTGCAGGCTTTTATATCGATGAAAACGAGCCGGAAGATGTCGACACTAATCTGGGTGTGTCTGGTCAGGTGACAGGCGTACAGGCTGGAGGGTAGCTTCTAGAGTAACACGGTCATGTCGCCGGGTTAGCTAATGACACGGTGGTGAGATCTCTGGGTCATTGAGACCGTGACCTCTACTTGGGTCAAGTCTAGACAGCTGTATTTGCCCAGGTGTGTGGTCATGTCGCCGGTCGGTAATGCCTAGAAGGAGAGTTGGCAGTGAGTGGTTGTCAAGGGCGGTTGGTGTCAGCGACCGTCTTGACAGATATTGCAAGTCAATATCAGTCCCATTCATTGACAACTGGGACAACTTCTATGGCAGAAGGGACTTTTATGCTAGGGATGGGGTGCACCTGTCTAGGGATGGAGTAGCAACCCTGGCTGAGGCTCTAGAGGGGGCAGTTCAAAAGATATCGAAGTCTTTAAACTGCTAGGAGAACATATGAGCACGGGGGTGGAGGAGACTGCAGTGGGAGCGGGTAAACAAAGTGAAAGATTACAGGGAAATAGTGTTAGGAATGATGACAAAACTGAATTAGACAGGGAGTTTAAAACTAAACGCGGAAAGGGGAGGACTCAGAACACGACTAACTTAAATGTATACTACGCAAACAGTAGAAGTATGAGAAACAAAATGGATGATATTAGGGCCTTGGTATGTACCGAAAAAATCGATATAATTGCATTCACTGAAACATGGATCAACCTAGACACACGTGAGTTACCAGTCGAATACCAAATTGCGGGTTACAAACTGTTCCATACCGATAGGCAGACCAGGAAAGGAGGCGGAGTAGCAATCTATGTTAGGGATAATCTGAAGTGTGAAATAAATAAGGAAATAAAAACTGACCGGAATACAGAAACAATTTGGATAGAATTAATCGACGGTAGAGAAAAATTAATCACAGGAGTAATATATAGACCTCCCAATCTTGATAGAGTCAAAGAGCGACTTATCTGGGATGAAATGCGCAGGGCTTCCATACACAACAAAGTCTGTATAGTAGGCGACTTTAACCTTGGCCAAATAGATTGGACTGACCTTACAGGTAACTCAGAATCAGAAGATTTTCTCGAGACTATCCAGGACTGTTTTCTAAGTCAACATATAACTGAACCCACACGGGGTAATAATATACTCGATTTAGTTCTGTCAAACAGAGAAAACCTCATTAGCAGGGTCGAGGTAGGGAACGAATTTGCAAACAGGGATCACAAAGAAATTAGATTCCAGTTAGACTTTCAGGGCAGACGTAAGGAAAATTCCACTAAAGTACCAGATTTCAGAAGGGCGAACTTTGACAGTTTAAAGAGGCAGCTGAGAGAGGGGGTGTCGTGCTTGGCCGTGAACCTGTCAGATGACAACGACCTGATAACGAGATCTGAGATTGCCGAGTTCCACGACAATTTAAATAGTGAGTTACTTAATGCACAAAGGCAGAACATACCATACAAAAAACTCAGATCAGACAACAATGACCCAAAATGGATTAATAATTATTTAAGGAACATCATTGGCCAAAGGAAGGCTATAGGTAGAAGGATAAATCGTGGCGAAATTCACCTCCGGGACTATTATAGGGTATTGGCGAGTAGGTTTAAGACCGAGATAAGGAAAGCAAAGAGGAATAATGAGGTAAGGATAGCAAGGGAGGCGAAGACAAACCCCAAAGGATTCTACCAAATGTATCAAACTAAAACACGAGAAACGATTGGACCAATACGGTCAGACACCGGCGAGATCACTGATAACGACAGAGAAATGAGCAATAATTTGAATAAATATTTTTCAACAGTTTTCACCACCTAAAATCTAAACATGATACCCGAGGCACCAACTCTATTCAGAGATAGTGAAGAAAACAAATTAAGTGAGATAGTAGTGACTAGTAACGATGTTAGTAAGCAAATAGACAAACTAAAGCCTAATAAGTCACCTGGTCCCGATGAGATATTTGCCAGAGTATTAAAGGAATGTAAGGAAGAGCTTAGTATGCCCTTAGCAAAGTTGTTTAACATGTCCTTAAAAACAGGTGTAGTACCAGAATCCTGGAGGATAGCGAATGTAATACCGATTTTCAAGAAGGGGGATAGATCACTATCCTCTAACTACCGCCCAATCAGTTTAACATCAATAGTAGGCAAATTACTGGAAGCAATCATCTCAAACTCTATTCGAAATCACCTGGAGAAGCACAGATTGATCAATGATTCCCAGCATGGCTTCACAAGCGGACGCTCTTGCCTAACTAATCTATTAACATTCTTTTCATCAGTTTTCGAATCGGTGGACGAGGGGCACAATTATGATGTGGTATATCTCGACTTTAGCAAAGCCTTCGACAGAGTCCCCACGAAAGACTAATTAGAAAGGTAGAAGCACATGGCATCAAAGGTGACATCCTTAAATGGATTAGGGCGTGGTTACAGGACAGGAAACAGCGAGTGAGCATTAACGGCACTAAGTCCCATTGGAGCAACGTCACAAGTGGTGTTCCCCAAGGCTCAGTACTTGGACCATTATTATTTATTATATACATAAACGACATAGATATCGGCATAGACAGCAACATAAGTAAATTTGCTGATGACACTAAAATAGGGTGTTATTAAATCTGACGAGGACTCGGCAAAACTACAGGAAGATCTAAACAAATTTTTCGAATGGTCTGAAAAATGGCAGATGAAATTCAACGTCGACAAATGTAAAGTACTCAGTATAGGAGATGTAAACAGGGAAACCAGATACCAGATGAACAACGATGCCATAGAGAAATCCGACTGCGAGAGAGATTTAGGAGTAATGATAAGTAGGAACCTTAAACCAAGTAAACAATGTGTTTTTGCTCGTAACAAGGCTAATAAAGTACTTGGGTTCATACAAAGGAGTGTTAGTTACAAGACTAGCGAGGTCATCCTAAAACTGTATCTTGCTCTTGTGAGACCACACCTGGACTACGCAGTTCAGTTCTGGTCACCGTATTACAGAATGGATATAGAATCCTTGGAAAGAATTCAGAGGAGAATGACAAGACTAATCCCGGGCATTAGGAACCTTGAATATAGAGACAGGCTAAAGCATCTTAATTTGCACTCCCTCGAGAGACGTAGAGCGAGGGGCGACCTGATAGAGGTGTATAAGTGGAAGGCAGGGCTAAACAAAGGGGACATTACAAAGGTACTCAAACTATCCAACCAGGTGCGAACTCGTAACAATGGTTTTAAATTAGATAAATTTAGATTTAGGCGTGAAATCGGTAAACACTGGTTTGGAAACAGAGTAGTGGATGAATGGAACAAGTTACCAAATATCATCATTAACTCGAATACGCTGAATAGCTTCAAACATAGGTTGGATGCTTATATGTGCAATAGGGGTTGGGTGTAAACGGGACTGCCCAGTATGGGCCAATAGGCCCGCTGCAGTTTCCTCCATTCTTATGTTCTTATGTTCTTAATTATTACCACCCGGGTGTGTCCTGTTCAGGAGTAGTTTCTTGAGTAACACGGTCATAACGCCGGGTTAACTCAGGTACCTTGAGGCCGTGACCTTTCCTGGGTCAGGTCTTAATCTTACTGTAGAGTGTGTCAACTTGCGTGGGTGTACACCTGCTCATCTACTTACTGTAATATGTGCTGTTCTTCTCTGGGCTGTAAGCTGTGGTCTCATAAACAATCAATACAAAAGTTTTCAAGCACCCTGATGTGCCTCCTATATGTGACCCATGTCTCACTGCCATATAGCAGGGTGGGGAGGACCACTGCTCGATATATGTGTAACTTAGGAGATAATTTCAGCTCCCTGCAGCTGAAGACATGGGTATGGAATCCGCCAAAGGATTTGGATGCATATCTGATCCGATGTTGAATCTCTTCATCGATGTCCGCGGTGGTGGACAGGTAGGAACCGAGATATTGAAAGTGGGTAACATTAGAGAGGGTAGTACCATTAAGCTGGATGGATGGTGGAGGTGTGGCTGAACCAGGGACAGGCTGAAAGAGAATCTGAGTCTTACGTACATTCACCTCAAGGCCGAAGTGCACATACGCATCTGCGAAGGTGTTCAGGAACTTCCGTAGGTCGCGTTCACTGTGAGTGACAAGGGTGAGGTCATCTGCATACTGAAGTTTAGTAATGGAAGCTGCTGACACCTTTGTTCCTGCCTGGAGTCATCTTATGTTGAAAAGATCCTTCATCCGGTACTGGGTGACACTGTACAGGACACTGCCGTTCGTGCCGCCATTGTGGAGTTGTCTCACAATGGTGATGAATTTTGGTGGGCAGCCAAAAGGGCTGAGAATCCGCCAGAGGCTGACCGAGTCAAAGGCCTTGGTTTGGTCGATGAAGGCCATGAACAGGTCACGATGCTGTTCTCTGCACTTTTCCTGTATCTGGCGGGCAGCAGAGATCATGTTAGTGGTGCCACGTGATAGTCTAAAGCCACATTGATATACTGGGAGGAAGTTTTCCACTTCAGGAAGAAGTCTGTTTAGGATGACTCAGGCGATAATCTTGCCAGCTACAGAGAGCAGCGAGAACCCGCAGTAGTTGCCACAGTCTGACTGGTCTCTCTTTTTCTTATAAATATTGACGATGGATGAGTCTTTAAGAGCTTGGGGGATTTCCTCCTTCTCCCATATGTTCTCCAGGAGAGAGTGGAGATGGCTGGTAAGCAGAGGTCCTCCTACTTTATACACCTCAGCTGGGATTCCATCAGGCACTGAGGCTTTGTTATTTTTCATCTGTTTGATGGCAGTAGCTACCTCATCCAGAATGGAGGATAGCTGAGGTGGGTCAGCTGTGGATGCTGAGGGACCTACTGGGTAATCAGCATATCCACATCGGTGTTTCGGTTGAGGAGCGAATGGTAGTGCTTTTTCCAGTGGTGAAGGAGGCCTTCTTCATCTTTAATTAGGGAATTACTATCAGATGAGTGGAGGGGGGCTGCGCCATGAGTGATTGGCCCATAAAATGTTTTAGTGGAATTGAAAAATTCGTGCATATTGTGTTGATCTGCAAGTTTTTGCATTTTACATGCTTTATTTTTAAACCAGTCGTTCTTTTAATTGCGAAGTTCGTGCTGGGCCGTCGCTTACCTTCCTGTGGAAGGTATCAGCTTTGGCTCGAGACTGAGGGATGTTCTGGTAGTCAGTTAAAGCAGCACGTTTATCCTCGACGAGAATATTGATTTCCGGGTAATTTTCATCAAGCCAATCCTGGTATATTCTTTCGATCTGGCCGAGGGTCATTCTGATTTTTTTTGTAATGACAGTGTCGAGAATATCCCATTCGGCACTGGGATTTGGGTTGTTTGTTGTCGGGTTGTTTATCAGCCCATGTTCGAGCTGCTCTCTGAAAGCATGTGCTACTGCTGGATCCTCCAGACGCTTAGTGTTATAACCTCTTCTGGAGGCTTGTTACCTTCGCCATTTTGGGGCGAAGTGAAGTGAGAGCTTGAGATCAGTGTCGCAGTGCTCTGAGCCACGCATGGCTCGGGTGATAAGGACATTTCGGCGATCTCTTTCTCTGACAATGATGTAGTCAATGAGATGCAAGTGCTTGGATCGTCGATGTTGTCACGAACCCTTGAACTTGTCATCCTGCCTAAACAAGGCGTTGGTGATAGTGAGGTTGTATGCAGCACACTTGCTGAGGAGGAGTAGGCCGTAAGGATTACACTTGCCTAGTCCATTTCTCCCTATGAATCCCTGTCAAATGACATCACCTCTGCCAATTCTGGCATTGAAGTCTCCAAGATGCACAGCCTATCTTCTCTGGGGATAGAGGTTAGTACTTTGTCGAGGTCGGCATAAAAGGCCTCCTTGATGTCATCCTCTGCATCCAGTGTTGAGGCATATGCACTGATGAAGAAGGCATAGCGCGAGTGATTCAGTGGGACTCAGAGCATCATGAGGTGCTCGTCTGAGAGCCGTGTCTAACTAATGGCTTCTATGTCGAAGTTATAGGTAGCCAACTCTTTTGCCACAAGGGCAGTTCTTCTTTCAGGATGCTCATTTGTGCCAGTATCCAGAAGGGTCCTGACATTCCATGCAGCGACTATAAGAGGCTGAATAGTTTGCTTTTGTATAGATCTGTGATTATGATTGTGTTTTCGACTGGATAAGGATGACCTTACTGTGTGCAGTTCTTTAGACAGATTATGTTTAGGGCACCTTTTCTAGCCCCCTCCACATGTGGGGTGAGCAGAGTGGCTCCTCGAAACGGCTGCTCAGTCGCATAGACAGGACCGGATTGCGCTGCTGCATAGATCCCAGTGCATAAACGACCATCTTATCTGTGCTGTCCATATGCAGAGTTGTGACGAGAGACTCCCGTCAGTCATCTCTGCCTGTCCCCGTCGCCATAGGACTTTTGGGGGAATAGGGGTTTTGATGATAATGATAAGTCTGATGAGCTGGATGATTTATGTGGTGAGGCAGGAGCGCAAGCTGCAACCACATATCTTGGCTCTCCCTTTTCCTGATCCAGTGGAGCAAGTGTTGCAACAATTGGGAGAGGGAGAATTGCAATGGACTGCCGATAGCCCAGTTTGTTGAGTTTCGCCTTAGTAGCCTGTCCATCATGCATTCCCTTCATCCGGCAGTGTAGTCGTTAGGTTTCCATGTTGGTCACCTCTTCTGCCTTTACTGCTGTTGGAGTCTTGTTGGAGCTCTATAAGAATGTCTGCCTGATGCGGGGCTTCACTGCAGATTTTTTGTTCGGGGTTTACTCCCGTAGCCTTATACCTACCAAGGTTAATTAGCAAGGCAGCGGGGCAATGGTTGGTAGGCGCCAGGACGTGTCTACATGCCAGTGAGGCTCACTACTGCTCCAAGATTCCCTGCTGGTGTAACCTGGGCCCACGAGGCACCCAGTTACCGTGTGTTGCCACGAGGAGGCACAGCAGGAATCTTGATGGTGAAGAGGCTGTGTACTAGCATGGGAAGACTTATGCAAGTTGCTTCCCTGTTCACCACAAGGGCTAGCCAGTGGAGGTAGCTGAAAGCGAGAGGTAGCAAGCAGTGCTTGCACCTTAACACACACACACACACACACTACTATTACTACTTTGCTCTCACTCGGAATTGAATATGACGTTCATCCAGCTATGATACAATGATATGAGTTATTGAGGATGTCACCTTCGTTGGCGAGTTCTGAGGTGACTACAGAGGCCGATATAGGACCGGCAGGGCTGTCCACAGATGTTGCATATGTAGGGGGGCTACATCTAGTGCGGGAGGAGCGGTGGCAGTGTCTTTCCGGCACTGGCGCTTGTCTGCCTCGGTATGCAGTCGGGCTAACTCGAAAGTATTGACACCTCGTGTGGTGCCCCCGCCCCCCACACACACCTTTCAGAGGCCATTTCAGTATCTCTCCTCACACTACACACACAGGCCCTTCAGAGCGTCCCATACTCCTGGGTGGGTTTTATTGGCCATCAAGTGTCCGCTATATTAGGCAGGACCCATTAAGAGGACCAGCTGGAGGTGTGAGTTAACTCCTGGGACACCTGCCGTAGGGACCACCTGTCGCTTCCTCTTCGGTAGGGGTCCTTAGTTAAATATCTCACTATATGCCTCACCGTTATCGTATTCTATGCCTCGTCGTCGCTTTATAACTCACTAAATGGCTCAAGACAACACCTTATTGTTATGTCTTATGGCTGAGCCCAACATATCGTTACCTAATATTAACCAACGTAACTTAACCTTACGTGACCTAACCCAACCTAACCTAACCTAACCTGATACCCATTTACTTAAGTTAAACTATCGTAACGTAAGCTTACCTGGCGTAACTTAACCTAACCCAATCCATCCTTAACCAGTAGAACAAATAAACCCCGAATTGGTAACGTCATCCAGTTCTAAAAAAATAAGATGAAATATTGTGAATCCAACACCTTCCATCCCTCCCTCTATTACCTCACTGTTTAGGCATTAACCATATTACGTCAGAGAGAGAGGAGAGAGAGAGAGAGAGAGAGAGAGAGAGAGAGAGAGACTTACCTCACCTGATTCCTTGAAGGATGCAACCGGAAACTTCCACATGTAAGGATTCAGCTTGGTAGGATTCTGGGGAGGGATGGCCTGGTGCGTGTCCTGAGGGGGTGGGGTGGAGGTAGGGGAGAAGTTGTGTCCTCAGGGATGGGGTGATAGGAGAGGTGGGGGGGATGGGGTGTTAAGACTGGTTGGGTGAGATTATTGTCCTCTTGTTATCACGGTTGGGTATCTCAGTTCTCCCCCAGTTGACTGATTTTACAGATGGGCTGAGGACAGAGAGAGAGAGAGAGAGAGAGAGGCTGACTCGTGGTCAAAGACGTGTTTTGTTGTTTTGTTTACACACACACACACACACGGTGGATGGTGCCATCTAACGGGACGGAAGGGGTCAGCCTGTCAAACAGTATCAGCAGGTGTGTGTGGAGTTAATGTCAGGCTGCGACAATTTGAACGGATCTTCCACAATGAATGAGTCTCCCCTACCGCGCCCCTCCAAGACCTCGGTTCATTAACTGGTAGACCCAAGAGTGAGATGGACACACTGCCCTGTGACACCATACTCGGGCTGTGTACCTTCGAGCGTGAAATCTTTCTCCTCCTTCCCTCTCCCTCCCCTTCCCTCTCTCTCCCTCCCCCCTCCCTTCTCTCCCCCCTCCTTCTCTAATTATCATTTTAACCTTGCTTGACTTTCGTACACAAGGAGAGCGTTTTCTATTGTATTTCTATCTTTGCTCAGCATTACTATACCAACCAACCCAGTAATCTTAACATTGTTCAGACTAATTTCCTACAACAACGACACACACTCGTCAGTTTGGATATTCTTAAACTCCTTACTAATATTATCCCAACTCTGGTCTTCTCTACCCATCCCTCTCCATCCTTAGCCTCGGTTCACCCCTCAAGGACAAGTGGTGCTCCCTCAGATACAATCTTACCGTCGCTCTCCTCCGTACGAGCGAGGAGGGTACCGACCTAATCTGATTCTACGAGGATGAGTTGAACTTGAGGGCGCCAGAGACATCATCCTTGTGTGACGTTAAGACGGCTGGATTCTGGGTGTGTACGTAACAAATTGTGTCCCACCAGATGCTGTGTTGGAACACCGAGACGAAGATGACATACACTACTTATTACTGAAAGGAAGGGAGAGTGAAGTTTATCCCCAAGTGTACAGAGGTAGAATTTTTTTTCCTCTGATGCCATGTTTACGATAAAGACATTAAGAGAACTACTCCTCTCCGTTGTTGAGAGGAGAAGGGAGATGCTTTGATTCCTGTGAGAGACAATATACTTCCCCTCACCCCTAGAAGAAGGAGGAGGAGGAGGAGGAGGTCGAGTCACTCATCCCAGATATCCGAAGGCGATGGTTAGGTCATATTCACAAGCGGCTGATTAAGTTGTACATTAGAGAGCTGGTTTTAATATGGTAATTTTTACAGCTGTTTGCATCGTGTTTACCTCCGCCGCCGACAACCTGTATATAGTGAGGCTCCTGGCGCTTAGTTGAGGAGCGAGACAACCTTACAGGGGCATGACTATAGTGAGGTAAAGGAGTGGGCGTGATGGTGGGCGGGGATGTTGCGTGTGTGTAAGGGAGAGAACGTTGAGGTGGGTTATGGTGGGCGGGGATGTTGCGTGTGTGTAAGGGAGAGAATGTTGAGGTGGGTTATGGTGGGTGGGAGTATAGTGAGGGTGGGTTGGAAGTATGGAAAAGTGGTGAGGGTGGGTTGGGTGTTTGAGTGGTAAGGGATGGAGGTATGTCGGGGGGATGGTGATGGTGGGATAGCGTGTATAGGAAGGTTGAGGAAGAGGTGGTGTGTGTATGGGAGAGTAAGGGGGAGTGAGGGTTGTGGAACGGGGTGTAGGGTGGGACCGGGTAAAAGGCGCACACACACACACACACACACACACACACACACACACACACACACACACACGCACACACACACACACACACACACACACACACACACACACACATGACAAGTATCTGCCACACATTAACTCATTTTTTTTAGAGTTTCTTTCCACTTTAGGTTTTGTTTCTCGATACAAGAACAAAATCCATCAATGTTTTGTTTCTGGTCCTGAGGATATGAGGTGACAGGCAGCCTAGGGTGAGGAGGGTTAAGTCTGTGACAAACCACATGGGTAAACAAGGATCAGTTACCCATATCATTATGAGGAGGTGTGGCCTTAACGAGGAAAGTCACTGCCAAACCCTCGTCTCCGTAGAGCCTTGAGAGGGATGGGGAGTCTTTAATGCTATACCACGATAGTCGAAAGAGCTTATTTACCTATAGCAAGACAGCAGAAGAATGAATTTAATGAGGAGCTACACCATTACCTCTTATCCCCCATAGGAGGAAGGGGTAACATAATGATAAGCCACGGAGTTTGAAGAGCGCATTCACCTATGGTAACACAATGAAGGAACGACCTTAATGAAAAAGGCTATTGTCCAGCTCTCGATCTCCACACTTTAACAAGGAAGTCCATTACTTCGTCACCTGAAAAATTCAATAGGACTTAACTGCCCGACGTTTTTACTGAGCTGGTTGAGGGGGTAATGAGTTGAGTGACTGGCACTATCACCATCACGACCAACAGTTACCTAAGCTGGTGGCACTAACTGGACTACTAAAGAACAATATTTTAACCCACACTGGAACAAGAAACCGCCTCTCAGTGTTTTGGAAGCGATTATTTTTATTTACGATGGAGTTCGAGCCAGTAGGTCGATGTATAGGAAACTCACTGTGAGCCATGATGTGATTCAAACCCAAGATGTGACTCAAATCCTCATCTCAAACCCAAGATGTGACTCAAATCCTCATCTCAAACCCAAGATGTGACTCAAATCCTCATCTCAAACCCAAAATGTGACTCAAATCCTCATCTCAAACCCAAGATGTGACTCAAATCCTCATCTCAAACCCAAGATGTGACTCAAATCCTCATCTCAAACCCAAGATGTGACTCAAATCCTCATCTCAAACCCAAGATGTGACTCAAATCCTCATCTCAAACCCAAGATGTGACTCAAATCCTCATCTCAAACCCAAGATGTGACTCAAATCCTCATCTCAAACCCAAGATGTGACTCAAAGCCTCATCTCAAACCCAAGATGTGACTCAAATCCTCATCTCAAACCCAAGATGTGACTCAAATCCTCATCTCAAACCCAAGATGTGACTCAAATCCTCATCTCAAACCCAAGATGTGACTCAAATCCTCATCTCAAACCCAAGATGTGACTCAAATCCTCATCTCAAACCCAAGATGTGACTCAAATCCTCATCTCAAACCCAAGATGTGACTCAAAGCCTCATCTCAAACCCAAGATGTGACTCAAATCCTCATCTCAAACCCAAGATGTGACTCAAATCCTCATCTCAAACCCAAGATGTGACTCAAATCCTCATCTCAAACCCAAGATGTGACTCAAATCCTCATCTCAAACCCAAGATGTGACTCAAATCCTCATCTCAAACCCATACAACTTTTTTAATCAGCGATGGAATTCGAAACAACAATTCCAATGTATTATAACCTTTATTGATCCAAGAATAGATTCGAATCTGTGTTTCAAAGCATCGAAACATATCAGGATTCGACACTCATTCTTCCTCTCTCTCTCTCTCTCTCTCTCTCTCTCTCTCTCTCTCTCTCTCTCTCTCTCTCTCTCTCTCTCTCTCACCACCCGAATCTAAGTAACATAAAATGTGAACAAAATCTTCACCACTTCCTTGTTAGATGTTTATTATTACACCTTACACTCCTGTTAGAGTCACCAATCAATGCTAATAATAATAATAATAATATGAAGAAGACAAAGAAGAAAAGAAGTAGAAGAAGAAGAAGAAAAGCAGAATATCCGTAAACTCAGTACATTAAGCGGCTCCCACAGGTAAACTCGTCTTGCAAGTTTCACTTAAAAAGTGGATTATCGGCCCAAAAAAGGTGGCTGGGTGCATCTAAGAGGCAGCAGCGGGAGGAGAAGGTGGAGGGGGAGGAGGAGGCAGTATGTCTGGCCGTCGTCTGTGAAGGCTTCTGTCAAGACGCATCTGCGTGACGACTCCTTCTCAATACCACCGCCATGAGTCATGAGAATTCCCAACTCGACTGTGTCCCAGCGGTAACCTGACTAAATTTGACCGCGTCAGTGTAAAATCTCATGAGAACCCGGTCGTGTTGTAGAGCTACTGGACTTAATGACTACATCCTACCTGTACCCTAAATAACTGCCTGCATCCTCGCTGTCCGGTGATAATCTGGCTGCTTCCTAGCTGTCCGGTGATAATCTGGCTGCTTCCTAGCTGTCCGGTGATAATCTGGCTGCTTCCTAGCTGTCCGGTGATAATCTGGCTGCATCCTAGCTGTCCAGTGATAATCTGGCTGCATCCCATCCCCACACATGCATCCCAGCTGCATCCCAGTCCCCATCAATCTGCATCCCAGCTGTCCTGCATCCCAGCTGGCTGCATCCCATCTGCTGCATCCCATTGTCCCACTGGCTGCATCCTAGCTGTCCTGAATCTGGTTGCATCCCAGTCTCACTCTGGCTGCATCCTGGTCCCACACCTGGCTGCATCCTAATCTGCTGCATCCTGTCTGACACCTGGTCCACATCCTGTCCCCACAGTCCCACATCCCAGTCCTTGCATCTACAGCATCCGGCTGTCCACAGTCCTGGCATCCCAGCTGGTCCCAATCCCACATCTGCATCCTGTCTTGTCTTAATAATCTGTTGTATCCTATTGTCCTTATCAATCTGTTGATCCTAGCTGTCCTTAATCTATGGATCCTAGCTGTCCCACATCCTGTCCCCTAACAATTTGGGAGCATATGATTGACCCCCTGACAATTTGAGTGCATATTAGCGGTCATTTGACAATTTGGGTGCATCTCATTGGCCCCCTGACAACCTCGCTGCATCTTAGCGGTCCCCAAACTAAGTGACTACAAATCCGTAGTTCCCTAACACTCTGAACGTCTCCTGTACACACACACACACACACACACACACACACACACACGGCCCCCTGAACTTGATAGCGAAGACACGAAATCTTATTAACGTGTGGGTGAGTCTTATCCTTCATCTTAATGACGCTTGTAAGTAAAGATTTTATTCCCTGTAAGTGTGTTAAGTGTGCGTTAAGTGCTTGCTAGTGACTCTCTGTACTGTTGAACTTAATTTGATTGCTTGTTAGGGTTAATTGGGGGGACTGTTAAGGCTAATTGCTTGTTGAACCGTGAATAACAGCCAATAACTTTTGTCTGGAGTGTGCATCCTCCTCCTCCTCCTCCTCTTCCCCTCCTCCTCCTCTTCCCCTCCTTCGCCTCTTCCTCATCTTCCCCCTCCTCCTCCCTCCCCCTCATCTTCCCCCCTCCTCCTCCTCCCTCTTCCCCCCTCCTTCTGCCCTTCCTCCCTTCCTCCTCCCTCCCTCCTCATCTTCCCTCCCTCCTCCTCTTTCCTCCTTCGCTCTTTTCTCCTCTTCCCTCCTCCTCCTCCTCCTCTTCTTCCTCCTCCTCCCTTCCCCTCCTCCTCCTCCCTCCTCATCTTCCTCCTCCTCCTCCTCCTCTTCCTCCTCCTCCTGCCTCCTTCTCCAACAACTCTCACCTCCTTCCTCCTCCTCCTCCTCCTCCTCCTCATCTCCCCCTTCCTCCTCCTCCTCCTCCTCCTCCTCCTCCTCGCTGACGCTGGCAACACGCGGCATTTAATCAGAGATAGCTTACCTGTCTAACATTCTGTCTGTCTTTCTGTTTTAAGTCTTAAATTCTGTCCCTTCTATTTGTGCTCGTGTCCGTCTGATAGTTTGTTCGATCGTCTGTCAATCTTTTCGTGTGTGTTTGTCTGTCTGTCTGTCTGTCTGTCTGTCTGTCTGTCAGTCTGTCTGTAGTTCTGTCTTTTCGTGTTCATTTCTTCTTGTCTGTTTGTTTGTCAATTGTTTCGTATTTGTCTTTTGTTTTTGTCTGTCTGTCTGTCTGTCTGTCTGTCTGTCTGTCTGTCTGTCTGTATGTCCTTTCATGTTCATTTCTACTTGTCACTCTCTCTCTCTCTCTCTCGCTCTCTCTCTCTCTCTCTCTCTGGATTTCTAACATAAAAATACTGTAATAATTGGTACCGTCAGGAGAAAGGTCAAATTACAGTGCCAAGGGTCAAACTACAGTGCCAAGCCAAGGGTCAAACTACAGTGTCAAAGGGAAAACTACAGTGCCAATTGTCAAACTACAGTGCCAAGGGTCAAACTACAGTGCCAAGCCAAGGGTCAAACTACAGTGTCAAGGGTCAAACTACAGTGCCAAAGGAAAAACTACAGTGCCAATTGTCAAACTACAGTGCCAAGGATCAAACTACAGTGCCAAATGTCAAACTACAGTACCAAGGGTCAAACTACAGTACCAAAGATCAAGCTACAGTGCCAAGGTCAAAATACGGTGCCAAGGGTCAAACTACAGTGCCAAAGGAAAAACTACAGTGCCAATTGTCAAACTACAGTGCCAAGGATCAAACTACAGTGCCAAATGTCAAACTAAGTGACAAGGTCAAACTAATGTGACAAGGGTCAAACTACAGTGCCAAGGGTCAGACTACAGTGCCAGATGTCGACTACAGTACCAAGGGTCAAACTACAGTGCCAAAAGATCAAACTTCTAGTACCAAGGTCAAAATACGTGCCAAGGTCAAACTACGGTGACAGGGGTCAAACTACGTTGACAAGGGTCAAACTACTGCCAAGGTCAAACTACAGTGCCAAAGATCAAGCTACAGTGCCAAGGTCAAAATACGGTGCCAGGGGTCAAACTACAGTGCCAAATGTCAAACTACAGTACCAAGGGTCAAACTACAGTACCAAAGATCAAGCTACAGTGCCAAGGTCAAAATACGGTGCCAAGGGTCAAACTACAATGCCAAATGTCAAACTACAGTACCAAGGTCAAAATACGGTGCCAAGGGTCAAACTACAGTGCCAGATGTCAGACTACAGTACCAAGGGTCAAACTACAGTGCCAAAGATCAAACTACAGTGCCAAGGTCAAAATACGGTGCCAAGGGTCAAACTAATGTGACAAGGGTCAAACTACAGTGCCAAGGGTCAAACTACAGTGCCAAATGTCAAACTACAGTGCCAAGGCTCAGACTACAGTGCCACGGGTCAAAATACAGTACCAAGGGTCAGAGTACAGTGCCAAGAGTAAAGCTACAGTGCCAAGGGTTAAACCACAGTGCCAAATGTCAAACTACAGTACAAGGGTCAAACTAACGTGACAAGGCTCAAAATACAGTGCCATGGGTCAGACTACAGTGCCAAGGGTCAAACTACATTGCCAAGGGTTAAACTACAGTGTCAAAGGTCAAACTATAGTGTCAAGCATTAAACTACAGTGCCAAGGGTCAAACTACAGTGCCAAATGTCAAAGTACAGTACCAAGGGTCAAACTACAATACCAAGGGTCAAACTACAGTGCCAAGGGTCGAACTGTGTCAAAGGTCAAATTTTACCTACGTGAGGGATGACCTTGGCTGAGTGGGCAAGACCAAGACATTTAGTACCATCAAGGTCAACAAAATTCTTCGATTATTACGTGGAGTAACTGGTGACTCCCTGCAACTTTTTTCCTCTGTTATTGTGTTTAAAGTCAAGCAGTTATGTAATTATTCTCTTATTTCTCTCTCTGTTTCTCTTTGTCTCTCATCTCTTCTTCATCACCCTTCTCTTTCTCTCTCAATAATCTCTCTCCCTCTCCCTCTCCCTCTCCCTCGCACTCTCTCTCAGGTGTGTCGAGACGTCCAAATGAGGTGGCAGGTGATAGCGTTGTCCCTTACTACCGACCTTGAACCTATATGACGGTCCAGTGCTCACACCTCCTCCTTCAGGCTCCTTCTCCAGGCTCCTTCTCACCCTTCTCCTCCTTCTTCTTCTTCTTCTTTTCCTTCTGCAGTCTCCTCTTTCTTCTTCTCCTTCTCCAGGCTCCTTCTCACCCAGCTCCTCCTCCTTCTTCTTCTCCAGGCTCCTTCTCACCCTCCTCCTCCTCCTTCTTCAGGCTCCTCCTCTCCCTTTTGCTCCTCCTCCTCTTTCTTCTTCTCCTTCTTCAGGCTCTTTTTCCTCTTCCTCCTTCTACTTTTGTCCCCCTCCTCTTCCTGTTCCTCCTCCTCCCTCCAGGCTCCTTCTCACCCTGACCCCCCTCTTCTTCCTCCTCCTCCTCCTCCTCTTCCTCCTCCTCCTCCTATATCTTGTCTCTCTTCCTTCTATTCCTCCTCCTACTCCTTCTTCTATTCCTTCTCGTCCTCCTTCTCAGAGCATCAGGGGAAAAATAAGGTTTTTAATTGGGGTCAAATTTTTAGAGTGGAAATAGTTATGAAATTAGGGCAAGAAAAACATTAATTGTGAAAAAGTGGTATTGGAAAAAATTGGTGATTAGAGGAATTTGTTTTTATTAATTAAATTTAATTGGGAAAAGGTGGTAATTAATTGTTTTTATGGAAAAAAGTGGTATTTAATTGGGAAAAAAGTGTTTTAATTGAATTGAGTGGTATTTAATTGAAAAAGTGGTATTTAATTGGAAAAAGTGTTATTTAATTGGAAAGTGGTATTTAATTGGAAAAAAAGTATTTAATTGGGGAGTTGATACTGTGGAAGGTATAGAGCCAAGAGGTGTATTTTTCCTGTAGAGTTTATTGATCCTCCTCCTCCTCCTCCTCCTCCTCCTCCTCCTCCTCCTCCTCCTCCTCCTCCTCCTCCTCCCTCCTCCTCCTCCTTCCTTTCTTCTTCTTCCTGCTCTTCTTCTCCCTCCTCATCCTTTTCTCTTCATCCTCCACCTCATCTTCCATCCTTCACCCCTAATCCCCATTCTTTTCCTCTCATCCTAACTCTCCATCCTTCACCCATCCTCCTCCCCCTACCCCTGCAGGTGACATGGCAGCATCACCTCATAATAACAGGTGTGACTCAGGTGTGTCTCTTCTCTACCAATCAGCTTTATCGCTATGATCGTTTTGTGATGTTTACACTTCGTTGGTCTGTTCTTTTGATTTGTATTTTTAGTGTACGTATGAATGTCCGTGTGTGTGTGTGTGTGTGTGTGTGTGTGTGTGCGTATGAATGTCCGTATGTGTGTGTGTGTGTGTGTGTGTGAGTGTGTGATGGAGTGGAGGACTGTGGTCGCCAACCCTCAGATATAAGGACGATACATTATTAATTGATTGTGTGTGTATATGTGTACAATTAGATATGACTTTATTAATTTTATGTGTGCGTATGTATGTATACGTGTGTAATAGACATACAGTGAGTATACATGAATGTGTGTACAGCGTGAGGACAGACGAGGCGAGTAGCTCAGGGGTGAGCCAGCACGAGAGGCTCAGTGCAGTATACCTGACCAGGGAGTCTCTCTCTCTCTCTCTCTCTCTCTCTCTCTCTCTCTCTCTCTATACCGGGACATCGCCATCCGTGTTTATTAAAGGGTGAGCCGCCTGCTATCACCAACCCCTCTGTACGTGGAGTCAAGTGAACAAGGAGATAGGTGGGTGGGAAGGATGTGGGGATGTGGGGGGGAGGAGATGAATGGTAGGGCAGGCAGGGGATGTAGAGACAGGGCACAGAGAGAGATGAAAGGAGGTGGCGCAGAGGGTAGGTGGAGGTGAAAAGATGAGAGTACACTGTTTTGAAGACGATATCAGACTAATTTTTGTTATGGATGGTTCTGATGCTCACTGGTGCGGGGAGACAGCCAGGAGGGATACTCAGGGCTGAGCAGGGTGCTTGACGGACAGGTGGCTGACGGACAGGTGTGCGCGGTACTGGTTGCCCTTCCACATGCCCGCAACTTCCGGCAGCGACTCTGCTTGCAGGTTTCCGGCGTGACTGACTTCGCTGGCGGGCTCCTACACCGAGGTACATACAGGATGTGAAGTTGATGGTCCGTGCATGGCTACTGTACACACCTGTACCACGACTACTGTACCACACCTGTTGTACCACGACTACTGTACCACGCCTGTTGTCACTACTGTACCACACCTGTTGTACCACGACTGCATACCATGCCTGTTGTACCACCTACTGTACCACTTGTTGTACCACGACTACTGTACCATGCCTGTCACGACTACTGCTACACCTGTTGTACCACGACTACTGCCATGCCTGTTGTACCGACTACTGTACCACACCTGTTGTACTACGGCTACTGTACCACACCTGTTGTACCGACTACTGTACCATTAGGGA
>NW_024738482.1:0-15000 GCF_018991925.1 Homarus americanus
TATTCCATTGACTGCTTTATTACAACGACTATTAATTATTTTTACTTCAAGGATCAACGACATTTTCTAAAGGATCGCTGTGAGGGACAAATAAATTCAGTGACATCGGTTGAATAAATATAACAGTGACGTTAGGTTAGGTTAAGATAGGTTAGGTTAGGTTAAGATAGGTTAGGTTAGGTTAGGTTAGGTTAAGATAGGTTAGGTTAGGTTAGGTTAGGTTAGGTTAGGTTAAGATAGGTTAGGTTAGGTTAAGATAGGTTAGGTTAGGTTAGGTTAGGTTAAGATAGGTTAGGTTAGGTTAGGTTAGGTTAGGTTAGGTTAGGTTAAGATAGGTTAGGTTAGGTTAGGTTAGGTTTTAAGACAGCCGGTACAATGACCACCGTAAGACAATTGAGCTCCAGACGTAAGCTGCCTGAAACACGACACAGAAGCGTATATACATAACACAGAGGAGAGTCAAGTGTGTTTAATACCTCCCTCGTTAACTGTGGTGGTGGTGAGGTGGTGGGGTGGTGGTGAGGTGGTGGTGTGGTGGTGGTGGTGAGGTGGTGGTGGTGAGGTGGTGGTGTGGTGGTGGTGTCTGGGAGATGATCAACACTATCATCATGGCGGCTCTGGTGTACATAGTCTCACACGAGTCATATTACATTGACCACAAAAGCTAGAACAATAGTACAGTACATCAACACAACAGAAACAGGAGGTCACTGAAGATGTCTCATGGAACAGTAGTACAGTACATCAACACAACAGAAACAGGAGGTCACTGAAGATGTCTCATGGAACAGTAGTACAGTACATCAACACAACAGAAACAGGAGGTCACTGAAGATGTCTCATGGAACAGTAGTACAGTACATCAACACAACAGAAACAGGAGGTCACTGAAGATGTCTCATGGAACAGTAGTACAGTACATCAACACAACAGAAACAGGAGGTCACTGAAGATGTCTCATGGAACAGTAGTACAGTACATCAACACAACAGAAACAGGAGGTCACTGAAGATGTCTCATGGAACAGTAGTACAGTACATCAACACAACAGAAACAGGAGGTCACTGAAGATGTCTCATGGAACAGTAGTACAGTACATCAACACAACAGAAACAGGAGGTCACTGAAGATGTCTCATGGAACAGTAGTACAGTACATCAACACAACAGAAACAGGAGGTCACTGAAGATGTCTCATGGAACAGTAGTACAGTACATCAACACAACAGAAACAGGAGGTCACTGAAGGTGTCTCATGGAACAGTAGTACAGTACATCAACACAACAGAAACAGGAGGTCACTGAAGATGTCTCATGGAACAGTAGTACAGTACATCAACACAACAGAAACAGGAGGTCACTGAAGATGTCTCATGAAACAGTAGTACAGTACATCAACACAACAGAAACAGGAGGTCACTGAAGATGTCTCATGGAACAGTAGTACAGTACATCAACACAACAGAAACAGGAGGTCACTGAAGATGTCTCATGGAACAGTAGTACAGTACATCAACACAACAGAAACAGGAGGTGACTGAAGATGTCTCATGGAACAGTAGTACAGTACATCAACACAACAGAAACAGGAGGTCACTGAAGATGTCTCATGGAACAGTAGTACAGTACATCAACACAACAGAAACAGGAGGTCACTGAAGATGTCTCATGGAACAGTAGTACAGTACATCAACACAACAGAAACAGGAGGTCACTGAAGATGTCTCATGGAACAGTAGTACAGTACATCAACACAACAGAAACAGGAGGTCACTGAAGATGTCTCATGGAACAGTAGTACAGTACATCAACACAACAGAAACAGGAGGTCACTGAAGATGTCTCATGTCACTCACTCAACATTGCCTGTGACTGATTGAGTGTGGTAATAACATCCTTGGTGACGCAACAGCTTAGGTCAAATTTGTCTGTGACCTTGACCTCTGACACGTAGTACAAGGGGCATGAATTATCAAGAAACAGGGCACATGTACTTAAATTTTTGCATTCTGGTTCCTCAATGTTGAGGTAATTACCCGGCAGACGGACAAAACATTAACTACATAACCACCATTTCTGGGCTCATAACACAGGTGGTCTGGGCTAAGATTTATACCTGTACAATGTTTCAGGTAATTAATCCCTACAAGATGGACTGACAGTGAATTAATTATGATTAGAAAGAGACAGAAGAGAAAAATAAGTGAGTGTGTGTTTGTTACTTCGTTGAGAACCTCTTTGTTTGGGCACCTGTACTGATCAGCCACAGGTAGGGGGAGGGAGGGAAAGGGGAGGGAAAGAAGGAAAAGGGGGGAAGGAAGGAGGTAAGGAAGGAAAAGGCCCACGAAAACGACCTATCATCCACCCCATATAATGCTACACCCATTAACCAAGTAAACACTGACCACAAAAAGCATTATATTCAAGAAAAGAATAAATAGGTCCCTTACTAACACGAGTGATAGTAATAAAGTCATGTAAGCATTATTATAAAAACAGGATATAATACTTTAACACATATTAGTTGCATCAGTGAGCAATATTTACAGTTTATTCGTTCGGATCAATGTGAAAATTGCATAAAAACTCAAAACCATGTAAAAATAAAGTGTGTGTGTGTGTATGTGTGTGTGTGTGTGTGTTGTGGTTCATGGTATATTCTGTTAACTGAAAGGTCGTTCGGGGGGAAGCCAATCATGTTCAACGGGTTTTATTTTGGCTGAACAATACATTTGAATAACAATTGTTTCAACTCGCCGGGGATTCACTCGATGATGGAAATTCCTGTTAGATACAACTTTCACTGTTATACCTCAGGTCAGGTGGAGTGTGCGTGTGTGTGTGTGTGTGTGTGAGAGAGAGAGAGAGAGAGAGAGAGAGAGAGAGAGAGAGAGAGAGAGAGAGAGAGAGAGAGAGAGAGAGAGAGAGAGAGAGAGAGAGAGAGCTGAACGGGCAACAGAACTAAGCGATAAGGTTTCAGTAACTCGTGATAGGGTTTCAAAATCAACCAGTGGACACGACTTGTTTTCCCTCAACTAACAAAATCGCCAACAACAATTTCGCCTCCAAGTATTTGTGATATAAACGCTGCCACTCCACTTTAGCGCCAACAGAGTAAAAAAACTATTCCGAAAATACCCAGAAATTAGAGGTTCTCTCTCCGCTCTCTTAAACTGACACTAACGAAGAAATCCTGGACAGTATGAGTAAAATTTATTGCATCTTTCCTCTCTCTCCACACACACACACACACACACACACACACACACACACTTACTACTACTTTGCTGTCACTCGGAATCGAGTATGACGATCATCCAGCAACGCTACAATGTTATGAGTTATTAGGGATGTCACATTCACTGGTAAGTTTGAGGGGTGGCTAAAGAGGCCGATACGGAACCGGCAGCGTCGTTCACATTCGTTGCACATGTGAAGGGCTGCATCTAGCGTGCCTTTCCGGCGTTGGCGCTTGTCTGTCTCGGTTTGCAGTCGGGCTAACTCGAAAGTATTGACACCTTCTCGTAAGGTGCTCCTCCAAGCATTACAGTGTGGAGTAATCGACTCCCAGGTGAGGGGGTCGATTTGGCACTTTTTCAGGTTTGTCTTAAGGCTATCCTTATACCTTTTCAGTTGCCTGCTTTGGCAGTCTACTGTCGTCCATGCGGGTAATATCCAGGTATATCTACGCCCACGATATACATTCACGGACGCCTGAAATCACGCCCACGATATACATCCACGGACGCCTGAAATCACGCCCCCGTTATACATCCACAGACCATCTAGAGATACATCCCCGCCCCGAAAAATACACCCCAGCGAACAGTTTTTAGCATTCTCACCCAAAACACACAGATCACAGGTCACTCTACACCACTTAAGAAACTGAAACGACAATTCCTCCACACCCCCCGACGATAACGTCAACAAAGACTTGTTCACATCCAGCAGGTAATGTAAACACTGTACTGTATCTCACTCTTTGCTGTCAAGTGACAAATCTCTCACTGACTCTCGTATACAAATAATGATACTGAGATATAACGAAAATGGTTATATAGAGTCAAAATTAAAGCCAAATTCTTATTCTGCATTTCAGAGGATAACAAATTTTAAACAATTATGTACAGTACCTGTGTCGGACTCACACATATATTTAAAGTTAAGATTTAGGAGGTACAACGTAATAAAGAATGTGCACGTTAGACACAAACAAAATCAAACATGATCGAGAAAATTGTTATGTCCATCTCAAGTTTATATTTATAATAGCAAAAATTATAATAAAAATTATTAATAATTTCAATAATATCTTGGTAGATAATGCTTCCAAACAGTTATATCTTTACAGACGTTAAATTTAGCATTATAGTGAGCTAAAGCTGGGTATTCTTAACATATATATGGAATTATTTGCGATATATCAATATTAATCGAACATTATGTTTGAGCCAATGGGCTGCAGGGAGGGTGGCCTGGCTTTACCGCCGCTAAAAAACCCGACGATTTCATGAACTGGGCAATTTGTATGAAGTAAACAATCATATCAAATTCACATAAGTAAAAATAAGTTTTACTACACATTTACAGCAAAACAATTTAAATAATTAAAAAGAAGCATATTCTACAGGGTAAAGAAGATAGGTAACGCCAATTCAGATTTTTATTTATAAATAAACACATACAAAGATTCAGCAATGAATCCCTTTGGCCTTATTTAGAGCTTTTCTTTTCAAAACCCTTTTCTCATTATATTCTTTTTCAATACGAATTGCGACATCTAGAACGTGTCTCATTTGGTAGTTGCGACCAAAACAAGTTCGGGAGGGGGATGTGCCAGGGAGGGGAGGGAGGTGCTGACGAGGAAGACAGAATTCATTATTATCCTCTTTGGCCTCCATGTCGAAGAACCGAAGTGCAGGATTTCTTCTCCGCCGCCTTTCGTCGCATTGCTCCTCCTCCTCTTCTTCATCCGAAGAGCTTGACGTACTGTGAGATGAGAGCTCATACCCTTCAGGAGACCCTGATGAGTCCTCGTCATTGTATGATTCATCATGAGCGATAAAACTATCGGAGTTCTCATCGCTCCCCGACTCGTCGGAGTTCTCATCGCTCCACGACTCGTCGGAGTTCTCATCGCTCCACGACTCGTCGGAGTTCTCATCGCTCCACGACTCGTCGGAGTTCTCATCGCTCCACGACTCGTCCTAGTCATTCCATTTTGCAGGAGAGCTTCCATCGTCACTTTCGCTGTCAGAAACAAGTCTACTGCGTTTTCTCAGCCCCAGCCGAGGGCAAGCCATTTCAATCAAACTTATTATTAAGTTAACGGTTACTGGTGCAGTAAATCTACTGTACAGTAGGTGTCAATTTTGTAGTAAGAGGTTATGTGGGTGAGGTGGTCAGTTTTGAATTTTCCTGTACAGTATGTGGGACAACTATACTGGTGTAGACGATGATAGTGTAGATTATAATAGTGCAGATGATGGTGTAGACATTGATGGTGTAGATGATGGTGTAGACGATGATAGTGTAGATTATGATAGTGCAGATGATGGTGTAGACATTGATAGTGTAGATGATGGTGTAGACGATGATAGTGTAGATGATGGTGTAGACGATGATAGTGTAGATGATGATAGTGTAGATGATGGTGTAGACGATGATAGTGTAGATGATGGTGTAGACGATGATAGTGAAGATTATGATAGTGTAGATGATGGTGTAGATGATGATAGTGTAGATGATGGTGTAGACGATGATAGTGTAGATGATGGTGTAGACGATGATAGTGTAGATGATGGTGTAGACGATGATAGTGTAGATGATGGTGTAGACGATGATAGTGTAGATGATGGTGTAGACGATGATAGTGTAGATGATGGTGTAGACGATGATAGTGTAGATGATGGTGTAGACGATGATAGTGAAGATTATGATAGTGTAGATGATGGTGTAGACGATGATAGTGTAGATGATGGTGTAGACGATGATAGTGAAGATTATGATAGTGTAGATGATGGTGTAGACGATGATAGTGTAGATGGTGGTGTAGACGATGATAGTGTAGATGATGGTGTAGACGATGGTAGTGTAGATGATGGTGTAGATGATGATAGTGTAGATGATGGTGTAGACGATGATAGTGTAGATGATGGTGTAGACGATGATAGTGAAGATTATGGTGTAGAGTTGTAGACGATGGTAGTGTAGATGATGATGGTGTCACTGTAGACGATGGTGTAGTTGATGATAGTGTACATGATGGTGTAAACGATGATAGTGTAGAAGATGGAACACACACACACACACACACACACACACACACACACACACACAATAGATAAATTCAATAAAAAACGCTTGAAAATTCACTTTACTTATGTGAATATCATGAAATAACAGCATAGTAATTAATAATAATAATAAATAAAAATAAAATTACTAATAATAGAGTATAATATAAATAACAATAAATCACAAGAATAAATTTGGATTGTTTTAGAATGATCAGTACCTTTAATATTACTTAATACAGCCACACCCCTGAGACACACCCAGAAAAAAAGAAAAAAGTTTAATATTGTGCACCAGATGAACCACTACTAAAATACCACCTCACCGTAAACTAGACTACACCAACACCAAACTGTAAGAGTGTGTGTGAGTGTGTGTGTGTCCTGGTGTGGTCCACTCCCAAAATAGTGTGTCACGACCCCTGGTGAAGGTTTAACAGTCTGACAACACGAATTAAGAAATCTTCACACCGAAAATTGAAAACTTAGCCACCGAGTTTATTTTGATATTGAGGAAAAAGAAAGTTTGGTGAAGAGGGATATATTGTAGTAGTGAGCAGCGAGCGTTGACTGTTCGTCTCATACACTTACTGACACCAAACAACTTGTCACTTGTTGGGACACACACACACACACACACACACACACACACCTTCTCTGGCTCCTAAACTCTCTCCTTTCTTAAAGTTGTATTCACTTCTTTGCATTCAGTAGCTAAGTGCTTGAATGATTGACCCTCACGCAGATGTAAGCATAAGTGTGAGGCCAGACACATTGCCTCACACTGCTGTGCTAACCCAGATGTGAATAAGTCAACCTCTAAGTACAGAACTACACAAACAATACTCAGGAAATACTCTAACATTCACTGCCATAAGGAACACGAGACAAACATGACCCGTAAGTATAAATATACAGGCGAATAAGAATAACACTATATATGCCTCTTTGGATATCTAAGGCGGGTGTATATATGCTGTAAAAAAAATGCATTCGATATGATACAAGAACAGTAGACAAAAAAAAGATGCCCCTCTCCTCTGCTCCTGACACCGTGAACACAGCAGGGGTGGCGGGGGCAGTATGGGTGGTAGGGTGGGGGCGGGAGCGGTATGGGTGACTGGGGAATAGTGCGGGGGTGAACGGGGTACCAGCCAATACAACACTGGTATGTACAGCTGCCGTTTCAACACTACATTCCTTATAAACTTGGGGAAAAAATATTGAATTTGTCTCGACTAAAGGATCCCAAAATATCATAATAATAATAACAATAATAATAATAATAATAACAATAATAATAATAATAATAATAATAATAATAATAATAATAATAATAATAATATATGTAATATATATATGTAATAAATAAATAATAAATAAACAAACATATCTCATCTCGGGGGTCTTTTCAATGGTTCCCCTAACCCTCCCTCCCTCCCTCCCCTCCCCTTCCTTCCCTTCCCCAGGCTTCCGTACCCAGGAAGACCATAACTAAGTCCACCATCACCCACAGCCAATACTAACAACTTATTTTTAACACGACACTTAAAACATCCACAGGTGTAGAAAACCCCCCATAACAAACTCCTAACTCACATTTTATACTTAAAAATACCCACAAGAATCTCATTAACTCCAAACACACAAACGCATATCATTACTTCCATGTTAACTCAGACAACCCGGAACTATAAAGAGGAAGCCAGAAGGTCGTATAAACACCCTTTCCCCATCCAGCACCACCATCAGGAGCTGGGAGGAGCCTTCAGGATCTTGGGGAAGGTCTTGGGTGATCCTCCTTCACTAGACAACAAAGTACTCCCCTCTGCCTGTACTCTTGACCATCGCCAACTAAGGTTCCTGAATCTCCCAGCCATTGTAAGTTTGAGATAAAGAGCATAATGGTGCAGATGTGGTTGACGTTAACATGATGGTAGGTTAACAATTGGGGTTAACATGGTGGTGGGTTAACATGATGGTGGGATTAACATGATGGTAGGAAGTTAACATGGTGGTAAGGTTAACATGATGGTAGGTTAACATGGTGGTAGGTTAGCATAATTGGTAAGGTTAACATGATGGGAGAGTAACATAGTGTGGAGTTAACATGATGGTAGGTTAACATGGTGGTAGGTTAACATGGTGGTAGGTTAACATGATGGTAGGTTAACATGATGGTAGGTTAACATGATGGTAGGTTAACATGGTGGTAGGTTAACATGGTGGTAGGTTAACATGATGGTAGGTTAACATGATGGTAGGTTAGCATGATGGTAGGTTAGCATGATGGCAGGTTAGCATGGTGGTAGGTTAACATGGTGGTAGGTTAACATGGTGGTAGGTTAACATGGTGGTAGGTTAACATGGTGGTAGGTTAACATGGTGGTAGGTTAACATGGTGGTAGGTTAACATGATGGTAGGTTAACATGGTGGTAGGTTAACATGGTGGTAGGTTAACATGGTGGTAGGTTAACATGGTGGTAGGTTAACATGGTGGTAAGGTTAACATGGTAGTAAGGTTAACATGATGGTAGGTTAACATGATGGTAGGTTATGATAATTAATATGATAGTAGTATGATAGTAAGGTTAACATGATGGTTGGCTAATGTATTGACAGGCTAACATATGATGGTTCTAGAGAAAGCTAATATGATGGGTATTCTAACATGATTTAACACTTAACATGATAATAAACTAACATGATAGTATGAGGGAAAGAATTATGACTCGGAAAATGACCAAAGTTTTAGTCCATCAATTTATATCTAACTTAGACATACATGAGTGTAATGTGTACATAATTTCACAATATTCTTACCACAAGTTCTCTCAACACGTCACCTCACACCTCCGGCTTCTCTCCCTCCCCACCTCACGTTCTTCCCTCACACCTTCACATCCCTCCCTCCACATATCTCCTCCATCATCTCTACACCAACACCAAAATAAACTCACAAGATGTATAAGTAATTACTATACGTCCGGAGATGGACCCTTGAATAGTGCCCGCCAAGTGTTCATCTGAGAGAGAGAGAGAGAGAGAGAGAGAGAGAGAGAGAGAGAGAGAAGGGACTCTTGTTATCTAGATTTCGAGTCGCCATATGTGATTCTTGTTTACTTACACACACACACACACACACACACACACACACACACCACACACACACACACACACACACACACACACACACACACACACACACACACACACACACACACACACACACACACACACACACACACACACACACACACACACACACACACACACACACACACACACACACACACACACACACACACACACACAAAGTTCAAAGGTCATGCACGTTTTTGTCTTAGTATTCCACCTGATACCAACACCAGTCTCTCCTTTATGTTCAACAACCTGTAAGTCGAGATGGTATACAATGTTCACCAAGTTCAGACAATGGAGGCAGGCATACCTCAGTGGGAGCAACATTAGGTGGTGAATGTATACTGACACGACAAGATGGTCAACCTACACACAAAAGGTAAACAGTATTGCGTGTTGCATCAAGAGGAGGACAGGAGGGAGCGGGAAGAGGTCGACCAGCAGAATTAACATCACATCCTAACATCTACAATAAGGTTTAAATCGTGTGTCTGTGTCTGTCTCATTGTTGACTATCGTAGAACAGATCAATTATATCGTTAAATAAAGAGCTGAGCCTTCCTAATAAACACAAGTAAGGAATGACAATAAACAGTGGATTCAAATGGGCAATATTTTTTTTTGTTTTACGATACTCACCAATGGACCTCGAGAGAAGTCACCTCACTCAAACATTGGCAGTATATATAACCTAAATTCTACGGGGACTCCGACAGGTAGTGAGGGTGATTACCTACTACAGCGACAACACCAATCTATAGTGATCCATCTTATTCCATTGACTTCTTTATTACAACGACTATTAATTATTTTTACTTCAAGGATCAACGACATTTTCTAAAGGATCGCTGTGAGGGACAAATAAATTCAGTAACATCGGTTGAATAAATATAACAGTGACGTTAGATTAGGTTAGGTTAAGATAGGTTAGGTTAGGTTAAGATAGGTTAGGTTAGGTTAGGTTAGGTTAGGTTAAGTTAGGTTAGGTTAGGTTAGGTTAGGTTAGGTTAGGTTAGGTTAGGTTAGGTTAAGATAGGTTAGGTTAGGTTAGGTTAGGTTAGGTTAGGTTAGGTTAAGATAGGTTAGGTTAGGTTAGGTTAGGTTAGGTTTTAAGACAGCCGGTACAATGACCACCGTAAGACAATTGAGCTCCAGACGTAAGCTGCCTGAAACACGACACAGAAGCGTATATACATAACACAGAGGAGAGTCAAGTGTGTTTAATACCTCCCTCGTTAACTGTGGTGGTGGTGAGGTGGTGGGGTGGTGGTGAGGTGGTGGTGTGGTGGTGGTGGTGAGGTGGTGGTGGTGTGGTGGTGGTGTGGTGGTGTCTGGGAGATGATCAACACTATCATCATGGCGGCTCTGGTGTACATAGTCTCACACGAGTTATATTACATTGACCACAAGAGCTAGAACAGTAGTACAGTACATCAACACAACAGAAACAGGAGGTCACTGAAGATGTCTCATGGAACAGTAGTACAGTACATCAACACAACAGAAACAGGAGGTCACTGAAGATGTCTCATGTCACTCACTCAACATTGCCTGTGACTGATTGAGTGTGGTAATAACATCCTTGGTGACGCAACAGCTTAGGTCAAATTTGTCTGTGACCTTGACCTCTGACACGTAGTACAAGAGACACTGAATTATCAAGAAACAGACACATGTATAAATTTTGCATTCTGGTTCCTCCAATGTTGAGGTAATTACCCGGCAGACGGACAAAACATTAACTACATAACCACCATTTCTGGGCTCATAACACAGGTGGTCTGGGCTAAGATTTATACCTGTACAATGTTTCAGGTAATTAATCCCTACAAGATGGACTGACAGTGAATTAATTATGATTAGAAAGAGACAGAAGAGAAAAATAAGTGAGTGTGTGTTTGTTACTTCGTTGAGAACCTCTTTGTTTGGGCACCTGTACTGATCAGCCACAGGTAGGGGGAGGGAGGGAAAGGGGAGGGAAAGAAGGAAAAGGGGGGAAGGAAGGAGGTAAGGAAGGAAAAGGCCCACGAAAACGACCTATCATCCACCCCATATAATGCTACACCCATTAACCAAGTAAACACTGACCACAAAAAGCATTATATTCAAGAAAAGAATAAATAGGTCCCTTACTAACACGAGTGATAGTAATAAAGTCATGTAAGCATTATTATAAAAACAGGATATAATACTTTAACACATATTAGTTGCATCAGTGAGCAATATTTACAGTTTATTCGTTCGGATCAATGTGAAAATTGCATAAAAACTCAAAACCATGTAAAAATAAAGTGTGTGTGTGTATGTGTGTGTGTTGTGGTTCATGGTATATTCTGTTAACTGAAAGGTCGTTCGGGGGGAAGCCAATCATGTTCAACGGGTTTTATTTTGGCTGAACAATACATTTGAATAACAATTGTTTCAACTCGCCGGGGATTCACTCGATGATGGAAATTCCTGTTAGATACAACTTTCACTGTTATACCTCAGGTCAGGTGGAGTGTGTGTGTGTGTGTGTGTGTGAGAGAGAGAGAGAGAGAGAGAGAGAGAGAGAGAGCTGAACGGGCAACAGAACTAAGCGATAAGGTTTCAGTAACTCGTGATAGGGTTTCAAAATCAACCAGTGGACACGACTTGTTTTTCCTCAACTAACAAAATCGCCAACAACAATTTCGCCTCCAAGTATTTGTGATATAAACGCTGCCACTCCACTTTAGCGCCAACAGAGTAAAAAAACTATTCCGAAAATACCCAGAAATTAGAGGTTCTCTCTCCGCTCTCTTAAACTGACACTAACGAAGAAATCCTGGACAGTATGAGTAAAATTTATTGCATCTTTCCTCTCTCTCCACACACACACACACACACACACACACTTACTACTACTTTGCTGTCACTCGGAATCGAGTATGACGATCATCCAGCAACGCTACAATGTTATGAGTTATTAGGGATGTCACATTCACTGGTAAGTTTTGAGGTGGCTAAAGAGGCCGATACGGAACCGGCAGCGTCGTTCACATTCGTTGCACATGTGAAGGGCTGCATCTAGCGTGCCTTTCCGGCGTTGGCGCTTGTCTGTCTCGGTTTGCAGTCGGGCTAACTCGAAAGTATTGACACCTTCTCGTAAGGTGCTCCTCCAAGCATTACAGTGTGGAGTAATCGACTCCCAGGTGAGGGGGTCGATTTGGCACTTTTTCAGGTTTGTCTTAAGGCTATCCTTATACCTTTTCAGTTGCCTGCTTTGGCAGTCTACTGTCGTCCATGCGGGTAATATCCAGGTATATCTACGCCCACGATATACATTCACGGACGCCTGAAATCACGCCCACGATATACATCCACGGACGCCTGAAATCACGCCCCCGTTATACATCCACAGACCATCTAGAGATACATCCCCGCCCCGAAAAATACACCCCAGCGAACAGTTTTTAGCATTCTCACCCAAAACACACAGATCACAGGTCACTCTACACCACTTAAGAAACTGAAACGACAATTCCTCCACACCCCCCCGACGATAACGTCAACAAAGACTTGTTCACATCCAGCAGGTAATGTAAACACTGTACTGTATCTCACTCTTTGCTGTCAAGTGACAAATCTCTCACTGACTCTCGTATACAAATAATGATACTGAGATATAACGAAAATGGTTATATAGAGTCAAAATTAAAGCCAAATTCTTATTCTGCATTTCAGAGGATAACAAATTTTAAACAATTATGTACAGTACCTGTGTCGGACTCACACATATATTTAAAGTTAAGATTTAGGAGGTACAACGTAATAAAGAATGTGCACGTTAGACACAAACAAAATCAAACATGATCGAGAAAATTGTTATGTCCATCTCAAGTTTATATTTATAATAGCAAAAATTATAATAAAAATTATTAATAATTTCAATAATATCTTGGTAGATAATGCTTCCAAACAGTTATATCTTTACAGACGTTAAATTTAGCATTATAGTGAGCTAAAGCTGGGTATTCTTAACATATATATGGAATTATTTGCGATATATCAATATTAATCGAACATTATGTTTGAGCCAATGGGCTGCAGGGAGGGTGGCCTGGCTTTACCGCCGCTAAAAAACCCGACGATTTCATGAACTGGGCAATTTGTATGAAGTAAACAATCATATCAAATTCACATAAGTAAAAATAAGTTTTACTACACATTTACAGCAAAACAATATAAATAATTAAAAAGAAGCATATTCTACAGGGTAAAGAAGATAGGTAACGCCAATTCAGATTTTTATTTATAAATAAACACATACAAAGATTCAGCAATGAATCCCTTTGGCCTTATTTAGAGCTTTTCTTTTCAAAACCCTTTTCTCATTATATTCTTTTTCAATACGAATTGCGACATCTAGAACGTGTCTCATTTGGTAGTTGCGACCAAAACAAGTTCGGGAGGGGGGTGTGCCAGGGAGGGGAGGGAGGTGCTGACGAGGAAGACAGAATTCATTATTATCCTCTTTGGCCTCCATGTCGAAGAACCGAAGTGCAGGATTTCTTCTCCGCCGCCTTTCGTCGCATTGCTCC
The DNA here is from genome assembly GCF_018991925.1 of Homarus americanus. Classification (NCBI taxonomy): domain Eukaryota; kingdom Metazoa; phylum Arthropoda; class Malacostraca; order Decapoda; family Nephropidae; genus Homarus; species Homarus americanus. The sequence goes on from NW_024738482.1 coordinate 14,003, forward strand.
TCCTCCTCTTCTTCATCCGAAGAGCTTGACGTACTGTGAGATGAGAGCTCATACCCTTCAGGAGACCCTGATGAGTCCTCGTCATTGTATGATTCATCATGAGCGATAAAACTATCGGAGTTCTCATCGCTCCCCGACTCGTCGGAGTTCTCATCGCTCCACGACTCGTCGGAGTTCTCATCGCTCCACGACTCGTCGGAGTTCTCATCGCTCCACGACTCGTCCTAGTCATTCCATTTTGCAGGAGAGCTTCCATCGTCACTTTCGCTGTCAGAAACAAGTCTACTGCGTTTTCTCAGCCCCAGCCGAGGGCAAGCCATTTCAATCAAACTTATTATTAAGTTAACGGTTACTGGTGCAGTAAATCTACTGTACAGTAGGTGTCAATTTTGTAGTAAGAGGTTATGTGGGTGAGGTGGTCAGTTTTGAATTTTCCTGTACAGTATGTGGGACAACTATACTGGTGTAGACGATGATAGTGTAGATTATAATAGTGCAGATGATGGTGTAGACATTGATGGTGTAGATGATGGTGTAGACATTGATGGTGTAGATGATGGTGTAGACGATGATAGTGTAGATTATGATAGTGCAGATGATGGTGTAGACATTGATAGTGTAGATGATGGTGTAGACGATGATAGTGTAGATGATGGTGTAGACGATGATAGTGTAGATGATGATAGTGTAGATGATGGTGTAGACGATGATAGTGTAGATGATGGTGTAGACGATGATAGTGAAGATTATGATAGTGTAGATGATGGTGTAGATGATGATAGTGTAGATGATGGTGTAGACGATGATAGTGTAGATGATGGTGTAGACGATGATAGTGTAGATGATGGTGTAGACGATGATAGTGTAGATGATGGTGTAGACGATGATAGTGTAGATGATGGTGTAGACGATGATAGTGTAGATGATGGTGTAGACGATGATAGTGTAGATGATGGTGTAGACGATGATAGTGAAGATTATGATAGTGTAGATGATGG
>NW_024738482.1:17500-22712 GCF_018991925.1 Homarus americanus
ACATGATGGTAGGTTAACATGATGGTAGGTTAACATGGTGGTAGGTTAACATGGTGGTAGGTTAACATGATGGTAGGTTAACATGATGGTAGGTTAGCATGATGGTAGGTTAGCATGATGGCAGGTTAGCATGGTGGTAGGTTAACATGGTGGTAGGTTAACATGGTGGTAGGTTAACATGGTGGTAGGTTAACATGGTGGTAGGTTAACATGGTGGTAGGTTAACATGGTGGTAGGTTAACATGATGGTAGGTTAACATGGTGGTAGGTTAACATGGTGGTAGGTTAACATGGTGGTAGGTTAACATGGTGGTAGGTTAACATGGTGGTAGGTTAACATGGTGGTAGGTTAACATGGTAGTAGGTTACATGATGGTAGGTTAACATGATGGTAGGTTAACATGATGGTAGGTTAACATGATGGTAGGTTAACATGATGGTAGGTTAACATGGTGGTAGGTTAACATGGTGGTAGGTTAACATGATGGTAGGTTAACATGATGATGGTAGGTTAACATGATGATGGTTGGCTAATGTGATGACAGGCTAACATGATGGTTCTAGGCTAATATGATGGGTATTCTAACATGATTTAACACTTAACATGATAATAAACTAACATGATAGTATGAGGGAAAGAATTATGACTCGGAAAATGACCAAAGTTTTAGTCCATCAATTTATATCTAACTTAGACATACATGAGTGTAATGTGTACATAATTTCACAATATTCTTACCACAAGTTCTCTCAACACGTCACCTCACACCTCCGGCTTCTCTCCCTCCCAACCTCACGTTCTTCCCTCACACCTTCACATCCCTCCCTCCACATATCTCCTCCATCATCTCTACACCAACACCAAAATAAACTCACAAGATGTATAAGTAATTACTATACGTCCGGAGATGGACCCTTGAATAGTGCCCGCCAAGTGTTCATCTGAGAGAGAGAGAGAGAGAGAGAGAGAGAGAGAGAGAGAGAAGGGACTCTTGTTATCTAGATTTCAGTCGCCATATGTGATTCTTGTTTAACACACACACACACACACACACACACACACACACACACACACACCAAGTTCAAAGGTCATACACGTTTTTGTCTTAGTATTCCACCTGATACCAACACCAGTCTCTCCTTTATGTTCAACAACCTGTAAGTCGAGATGGTATACAATGTTCACCAAGTTCAGACAATGGAGGCAGGCATACCTCAGTGGGAGCAACATTAGGTGGTGAATGTATACTGACACGACAAGATGGTCAACCTACACACAAAAGGTAAACAGTATTGCGTGTTGCATCAAGAGGAGGACAGGAGGGAGCGGGAAGTGGTCGACCAGCAGAATTAACATCACATCCTAACATCTACAATAAGGTTTAAATCGTGTGTCTGTGTCTGTCTCATTGTTGACTATCGTAGAACAGGTCAATTATATCGTTAAATAAAGAGCTGAGCCTTCCTAATAAACACAAGTAAGGAATGACAATAAACAGTGGATTCAAATGGGCAATATTTTTGTTTGTTTTACGATACTCACCAATGGACCTCGAGAGAATCACCTCACTCAAACATTGGCAATTATATATAACCTAAATTCTACGGGACTCCGACAGGTGAGTGAGGGTGATTACCTTGCTACAGCGACCAACATAATCTATAGTGATCCATCTTATTCCATTGACTGCTTTATTACAACGACTATTAATTATTTTTACTTCAAGGATCAACGACATTTTCTAAAGGATCGCTGTGAGGGACAAATAAATTCAGTAACACCGGTTGAATAAATATAACAGTGACGTTAGATTAGGTTAGGTTAAGATAGGTTAGGTTAGGTTAAGATAGGATAGGTTAGGTTAGGTTAGGTTAGGTTAGGTTAGGTTAAGTTAGGTTAGGTTAGGTTAGGTTAGGTTAGGTTAGGTTAGGTTAGGTTAGGTTAAGATAGGTTAGGTTAGGTTAGGTTAGGTTAGGTTTGGTTTTAAGACAGCTGAGCTCCAGACGTAAGGTGCCTGAAACACGACCCAGGAGCGTATATACATAACACAGGAGAGTCAAGTGTGTCTCATACCTCCCTCGTTAACTGTGGTGGTGGTGAGGTGGTGGTGTGGTGGTGGTGTGGTGGTGGTGAGGTGGTGAGGTGGTGGTGTGGTGGTGGTGTGGTGGTGGTGAGGTGGTGGTGTGGTGGTGGTGTGGTGGTGGTGAGGTAGGTGTGGTGGGTGGGTGTGGTGGTGGTGTGGTGGTGGTGTGGTGGTGCCCGGGAGATGATCAACACTATCATCATGGCGGCTCTGGTGTACATGGCCCCACACGAGTTATATTACATTGACCACAAGAGCTAGAACAGTAGTACAGTACATCAACACAACAGAAACAGGAGGTCACTGAAGATGTCTCATGGAACAGTAGTACAGTACATCAACACAACAGAAACAGGAGGTCAGTGAAGATGTCTCATGTCACTCACTCAACATTGCCTGTGACTGATTGAGTGTGGTAATAACATCCTTGGTGACGCAACAGCTTAGGTCAAATTTGTCTGTGACCTTGACCTCTGACACGTAGTACAAGAGACACTGAATTATCAAGAAACAGACACATGTATAAATTTTGCATTCTGGTTCCTCCAATGTTGAGGTAATTACACGGCAGACGGACAAAACATTAACTACATAACCACCATTTCTGGGCTCATAACACAGGTGGTCTGGGCTAAGATTTATACCTGTACAATGTTTCAGGTAATTAATCCCTACAAGATGGACTGACAGTGAATTAATTATGATTAGAAAGAGACAGAAGAGAAAAATAAGTGAGTGTGTGTTTGTTACTTCGTTGAGAACCTCTTTGTTTGGGCACCTGTACTGATCAGCCACAGGTAGGGGGAGGGAGGGAAAGGGGAGGGAAAGAAGGAAAAGGGGGGAAGGAAGGAGGTAAGGAAGGAAAAGGCCCACGAAAACGACCTATCATCCACCCCATATAATGCTACACCCATTAACCAAGTAAACACTGACCACAAAAAGCATTATATTCAAGAAAAGAATAAATAGGTCCCTTACTAACACGAGTGATAGTAATAAAGTCATGTAAGCATTATTATAAAAACAGGATATAATACTTTAACACATATTAGTTGCATCAGTGAGCAATATTTACAGTTTATTCGTTCGGATCAATGTGAAAATTGCATAAAAACTCAAAACCATGTAAAAATAAAGTGTGTGTGTGTATGTGTGTGTGTTGTGGTTCATGGTATATTCTGTTAACTGAAAGGTCGTTCGGGGGGAAGCCAATCATGTTCAACGGGTTTTATTTTGGCTGAACAATACATTTGAATAACAATTGTTTCAACTCGCCGGGGATTCACTCGATGATGGAAATTCCTGTTAGATACAACTTTCACTGTTATACCTCAGGTCAGGTGGAGTGTGCGTGTGCATGTGTGTGTGTGTGTGTGTGTGTGTGAGAGAGAGAGAGAGAGAGAGAGAGAGAGAGAGAGAGAGAGAGAGAGAGAGAGAGAGAGAGAGAGAGAGAGAGCTGAACGGGCAACAGAACTAAGCGATAAGGTTTCAGTAATCCTCGTGATATAGGGTTTCCAAAATCAACCAGTGACACGACTTTTCCTCAACCAACAAAATCGCCAACAACAATTTCTGGCCTCCAAGCATTGTGATATAAACGCTGCCACTCCACTTTAGCGCCAACAGAGTAAAACTATTCCGAAAATACCCCAGAAATTAGAGGTTCCTCTCCGCCTTTAAACTGGACACTAACGAAGAAATCCTGACAGTATGAGTAAAATTTATTGCATCTTCCTCTCTCTCCACACACACACACACACACACACACACACACTTACTACTACTTTGCTGTCACTCGGAATCGAGTATGACGATCATCCAGCAACGCTACAATGTTATGAGTTATTAGGGATGTCACATTCACTGGTAAGTTTTGAGGTGGCTAAAGAGGCCGATACGGAACCGGCAGCGTCGTTCACATTCGTTGCACATGTGAAGGGCTGCATCTAGCGTGCCTTTCCGGCGTTGGCGCTTGTCTGTCTCGGTTTGCAGTCGGGCTAACTCGAAAGTATTGACACCTTCTCGTAAGGTGCTCCTCCAAGCATTACAGTGTGGAGTATTCGACTCCCAGGTGAGGGGGTCGATTTGGCACTTTTTCAGGTTTGTCTTAAGGCTATCCTTATACCTTTTCAGTTGCCTGCTTTGGCAGTCTACTGTCGTCCATGCGGGTAATATCCAGGTATATCTACGCCCACGATATACATTCACGGACGCCTGAAATCACGCCCACGATATACATCCACGGACGCCTGAAATCACGCCCCCGTTATACATCCACAGACCATCTAGAGATACATCCCCGCCCCGAAAAATACACCCCAGCGAACAGTTTTTAGCATTCTCACCCAAAACACACAGATCACAGGTCACTCTACACCACTTAAGAAACTGAAACGACAATTCCTCCACACCCCCCGACGATAACGTCAACAAAGACTTGTTCACATCCAGCAGGTAATGTAAACACTGTACTGTATCTCACTCTTTGCTGTCAAGTGACAAATCTCTCACTGACTCTCGTATACAAATAATGATACTGAGATATAACGAAAATGGTTATATAGAGTCAAAATTAAAGCCAAATTCTTATTCTGCATTTCAGAGGATAACAAATTTTAAACAATTATGTACAGTACCTGTGTCGGACTCACACATATATTTAAAGTTAAGATTTAGGAGGTACAACGTAATAAAGAATGTGCACGTTAGACACAAACAAAATCAAACATGATCGAGAAAATTGTTATGTCCATCTCAAGTTTATATTTATAATAGCAAAAATTATAATAAAAATTATTAATAATTTCAATAATATCTTGGTAGATAATGCTTCCAAACAGTTATATCTTTACAGACGTTAAATTTAGCATTATAGTGAGCTAAAGCTGTGTATTCTTAACATATATATGGAATTATTTGCGATATATCAATATTAATCGAACATTATGTTTGAGCCAATGGGCTGCAGGGAGGGTGGCCTGGCTTTACCGCCGCTAAAAAACCCGACGATTTCATGAACTGGGCAATTTGTATGAAGTAAACAATCATATCAAATTCACATAAGTAAAAATAAGTTTTACTACACATTTACAGCAAAACAATATAAATAATTAAAAAGAAGCATATTC
>NW_024738483.1:0-13945 GCF_018991925.1 Homarus americanus
GAGTATAACAAAGTCCTTTGGTCGAGTATAACAAAGTCCCATAATCGAGTATAACAAAGGCCCTTATCGAATATAACAAAGGCCCCTGGTCGAGTATAACAAAATCCCCTCATCGAGTATAACAAAGTCCCCTGATCGAGTATAACAAAGTCCCCTGATCGAGTAAAACAAACACCCCTGATCGAGTTTAACAAAACCCCCTGATCGAGTATAAAAAAGCCCCCTGGTTGAGTCTAACAAAGTCCTTTGGTCGAGTATAACAAAGTCCCATAATTGAGTATAACAAAGGCCCCTTATCGAATATAACAAAGGCCCCTCGTCAAGTATAACAAAATCCCCTGATCAAGTATAACAAATCCCTCTCATCGAGTTTAACAAAACCCCCTGATCGAGTATGAAAAAGCCCCCTGGTCGAGTATAGCAAAGCCCCCTGATCGAGTATAACAAAGTCCCCTGATCGAGTATAACTAAGTGCCCTAATCGATATAACAAAGGACCCTAATGCCGTATAACAAAGTCCCAAGATCGAGTATAACAAAGTCCCAAGATCGAGTATAACAAAGTCCCCTGATCGAGTATAACAAAGGACCCTAATGGAGTATAACAAAGGACCGTCATCGAGTATAACAAAGCCCCCTGATCGAGTATAAGAAAGGCACCTCATCGAATATAACAATGTTCCTAGTCAAGTATATACAAACTCCCCTGATCGAGTATAACAAAGTCCCCAGATCGAGTATAACAAAGTCCCCTCATCGAGTATAACAATGCCCCCTCATCGAGTATAAAAAAGCCCCCTGGTCGAGTAAAACAAAGTCCCTGATCAAGTATAACAAAGCCCTCTAATCGAGTAGAACAAAGCCCCCTCATCGAGTATAAAAAAGCCCCCTGGTCGAGTATAACAAAATCCCCTGGTCGAGTATAACAAAGTCCCATGATCGAGTATTTCAAAGGCCCCGAATCGAGTATAACAAAGGCCACTGGTCGAAAATAACAATGTCCCCTGATCGAGTATAAAAAAGTCCTCTGATCGAGTATAACAAAGTCCCAAGATCGAGTATAACAAAGCCCCCAGATCGAGTATAACAAACTCCGCTGATCGATTACAACAAAGTCACCTGATCGGTTATAACAAAGTCCCCTGAACGAGTATAACAAAGTCCCCTGATCGAGTATAACAAAGTCCACTGGTCGTCTATAACAAAATCCCCTGATTGAGTATAAGAAAGCCCCCTGATCGAGTTTAACAGAACCCCCTAATCGATTATAAAAAAAGCCCCCTGGTCGAGTATAACAAAGTCCTCTGGTCGAGTATAACAAAGTCCTATGATCGAGTATAACAAAGGCCCCTAATTCAGGCTGCACCTTAAAATCTCCCTGAGCGGAAGTATAGCAAGTCCCCTGATCAGTATAAAGTCCCCTGATCGAGGTAGACCAAACACCCCTGATCAAGTATAACAAAAGTCCCTGATCGCTTGTAACAAAGTCCCTGATCGAGTATAAGTAAGGACCTGATCGAAAAGATCAAGTCCCTGATCCGGGTATAACAAAAGGACCTATTAGATTATAACAACGCCCCCTGATCGAGTATAACAAAGGCCCCTTATCGAGTATAACAATGGCCCCTGGTCGAGTTTAAAAAAACTCCCTGATTGAGTATAACTTAATCCCGTGATCGAGTATAACAAAGTCCCCTTATCGAGTAAAACAAAGACCCGTGGTCGAGTTTAACAAAACCCCCTGATCGAGTAAAAAAAAGGCCCCTGGTCGAGTATAACAAAGTCCTTTGGTCGAGTATAACAAAGTCCCATGATCGAGTATAAAAAAGGCCCCTTATCGAGTATAACAAAGGCCCCTGGTCGAATATAACAGGATCCCCTGATCGATTATAACAAATTCCCCTGATCAAGTACAACAAAGTCACCTGATCGCTTCTAACTAAGTCCCCTGATCGAATATAACAAAGGACCCTAATGGCGTATAACAAAGTCACAAGATCGAGTATAACAAAGTACCTTATTCCTGTATAGCAAAGTCCCCTGATCGAGTATAACAAAGTCCCCTGGTCGAGTATAACAAAGTCCCCTAATCGAGCATAACTATATCCCCTAATCGAGTATAACAAAGGACCCTAATGGAGTATAACAAAGTCCCCTGGTCGAGTATAACAAAGTCCCCTGGTCGAGTATAACAAAGTCCTCTGATCTAGTATAACAAGTCCCGTCATCGAGCATAACAAAGTCCCCAGATCGAGTATAACAAAGTCCCCTGATCGAGAATATCAATGTCCCCTGATCGAGTATAACAAAGTCCTCTGATCTAGTATAACAAAGTCCCGTCATCGAGCATAACAAAGCCCCCGGATCGAGTATAAGAAAGGCACGTGATCGAATATAACAATGTCCCTAGTCGAGTATATACAAAGTCCCCTGATCGAGTATAACAAAGTCCCCAGATCGAGTATAACCAAAGTCCGCCGATCCCGAGTATAACAAAGTCTGATCTGGTATATAACAAAAGAGTCCTGATCGAGAATATCAAAGTCCCCTGATCGAGTATAACAAATCCTCTGATCTCGTATAAGAAAGGCACCTGATCGAATATATCAATGTCCCTAATCGAGTAAATACAAAGTCCCCTGATCGAGTATAACAAAGTCCCCAGATCGAGTATGACAAAGTCCCCTGATCAAGTATAACAAAGTACCCTGATCGAGTATAACTAAGTGCCCTAATGAAGTATAACAAAGGACCCTAATGGCGTATAACAAAGTCAAAAGAACGAGTATAACAAAGTCCCCTGATCGAGTATAACAAAGTCCCTTGATCGAGTATAACAAAGTCCCCTGATCGAGTATAACAATGCCCCCTCATCGAGTATAAAAAAGCCCCCTGGTCGAGTATAACAAAGTCCCTGATCAAGTATAACAAAACCCTCTCATCGAGTAGAACAAAGCCCTCTCATCGAGTATAAAAAAGCCCCCTGGTCAAGTATAAAAAAGCCCCCTGGTCGAGTATAACAAAGTCCCCTGATCGAGTATAACAAAGTCCCATGATCGAGTATAATAAAGTCCCGTCATCAAGTATAACAAAAACCCCTGATCGAGTATAAGAAATGCACCTGATCGAATATAACAATGTCCGTAGTCGAGTATATACAAAGTCTCATGATCGAGTATATCAAAGCCCCTCATCGAGTACAAAAAAGCCCCCTGGTCGAGTATAACAAAGTCTCTTATCGAGTATAACAAAGCCCTCTGATCGAGTATAACAAAGCCCCCCTCATCGAGTATAAAAAAGCCCCCTGGTCGAATATAACAAAGTCCTCTGGCCAAGTATAACAAAGTCCCCTGATCGAGTATAACAAAGCCCACTCATCGACATTAACAAAACCCCCGGATCGAGTATGTAAAAGCCCCCTGGTCGAGTATAACAAAGTCCCCTGATCGAGTATACTAAAGTCCCCTGATCGAGTATAACAAAGTCACAAGTTCAAGTATAAAAAAGCCCCCCGATCGAGTATAACAAAGTCTGCTGATCGAGTATACCAAAGCCCCCTGATCGAGTATAACAAAGTCCCCTGGTCGAGTAAAACAAAGTCCCCTGGCCGAATATAACAAAGTCCCCTGATCGAGTATAACAAACTCTCCTGATCGAGTTTAAGAAAACCCCCTGATCGAGTATTTAAAAGCCCCCCTGGTCGAGTATAACAAAGTCCCCTGGTCGTGTATAACAAAGTCCCATGATAGAGTATAACAAAGGCCCCTCATCGAGTGTAACAATGGCCCCTGCTCGAGTTTAACAAAACCCCCTGATCGAGTATAACAAAATCCCTTGATCGAGTATAACAAAGTCCCCTGATCGAGTAAAACAAACACCCCTGATCGAGTTTAACAAAATCCCTTGATCGAGTAAAAAAAAGGCCCCTGGTCGAGTATAACAAAGTCCTTTGGTCGAGTATTAAAAAGGCCCATGATCGAGTATAAAAAACGCCCCATCTCGAGTATAACAAAGGCCCCTGGTCGAGTATAACAGGATCCCCTGATCGAGTATAACAAATTCCCCGGATCGAGTATAACAAAGTCCTCTGATCGAGTATAACAAAGCCCCCTGATCGAGTATAACAAAGTCCCTTGGTTGTGTATAACAAAGTCCTGTGGTCGAGTATAACAAAGTCCCCTGATCGAGTATAACAAATCCCCCTCATCCAGTTTAACAAAACCCCCTGATTGAGTATAAAAAAGCCCCCTGGGCGAGTATAACAAAGTCCCCTGATCGAGTATAACAAAGGACCCTAATGGAGTATAACAAAGTCCCAAGATCGAGTATAACAAAGTCCTCTGATCGCGTATAAAAAAGGCACCTGATCGAATATATCAATGTCCCTAGTCGAGTATATACAAAGTCCCCTGATCGAGTATAACAAAGTCCCCAGATCGAGTATAACAAAGTCTCTGATCGTGTACAACAAAGCCCTTTGATCGAGTATAACAAAGCCCCATCATCGAGTATAAAAAAGCCCCCTGGTCGAGTATAACACAGTCCCTTGGCCTAGTATAACAAAGTCCCCTGATCGAGTATAACAAAGTCCCCTGATCGAGTATATCAAAGCCCCCTAATCGAGTTTAACAAAACCCCCTCATCGAGTATAAAAAAGCCCCCTGGTCGAGTATAAAAAACTCCCCTGTTCGAGTATAACAAAGGCCCCGAATCTAGTATAACAAAGGCCCCTGGTCGAAAATAACAATGTCCCCTAATCGAGTATACTAAAGTCCCCTGATCGAGTATAACAAAGTAACAAGATCGAGTATAACAAAGTCCTTTGGTCGAGTATAACAAAGTCCCATGATCGAGTATAACAAAGGCCCCTTATCGAGTATAACAAAGGCCCCTCATCGAGTTTAAAAAGCCTGATCGAGGTATAAAAAAGCCCCCTGGTCGAGTATAACAAAGTCCGCTGGTCGAGTATAACAAAGTCCCATAATCGAGTATAACAAAGGCCCCTTATCGAGTATAACAAAAGCCCCTGGTCGAGTATAACAAAATCCCCTAATCGAGTATAACAAAGTCCCCTGATCGAGCATAACTAAGTCCTCTGATCGCATATAACAAAGTCCCAAGATTGAGTATAACAAAGTCCTCTGATCGAGTATAACAAAGTCCCCTGATCGAACATAACAAAGATCCCTTGATCGAGTATAAGAAAGCCTCCTGATCGAGTATAAGAAAGGCACCTGATCGAATATAACAATGTCCCTAGTCTAGTATATAAAAAGTCACCAGATCTAGTATAACAAAGTACCCAGATCGAGTATAACAAAGTCCCCTGATCGAGTATAACAAAGCCCCTTCATCGAGTATAAAAAAAAACCCTGGTCGAGTATAACAAAGTCCGCAGATCGAGTACAACAGAGTCACCTTATCGAGAATAACAAAGTCCCCTGATCGAGTATAACAAAGCCCCCTGATCGAGTATAGCAAAGCCCATGATCAAGTATAAAAAAGTCCCCTGATCGAGTATAACAAAGTCCCCTGATCGAGTATAACAAAGTCCCTTGGTCGTGTATAACAAAGTCCCCTGGTCGAGTATTACAAAGTCCCCTGATCGAGTATAACAAAGCCCCCTCATCGAGTTTAACAAAACCCACTGATCGAGTATAAAAAGCCCCCTGGTCGAGTATAACAAAGTCCCCTGGTCGAGTATAATAAAGTCGCATGATCGAGTATAACAAAGTCCCCTAATCGAGTATAACTAAGTCCCCTGATCGAGTATAACAAAGGACCCTAATGGCGTATAACAAAGTCCCAAGATCGCGTATAACAAATTCTCCTGATCGAGTATAACAAAGTCCGCTGATCGAATATAACAAAGTACCCTCATCGAGTATAACAAAGTGCCCTGATCGAGAATAACAAAGTCCCCTGATCGAATATAACAAAGTCCACTAATCGAGTATAAGAAAGGCACCTGACCGAATATAACAAAGTCCCGAGGCGAGTAAAACAAACACCCCTGATTGAGTATAACAAAGCCCCCTGATCGAGTATAACAAAGTCCCCTGATCGAGTATAACAAAGTCCCATGATCGATTAAAACAAACACCCCTGGTCGAGTATAATAAAGTCCCCTGATCGAGTATAACAAAGCCCCCTAATCGAGTATAACAAAGTCCCCTGATCGAGTATAACTAAGTGCCCTAATCGAGCATAACTAAGTCCCCTAATCGAGTATAACAAAGGACTCTAATGGAGTATAACAAAGTCCCAAGATCGAGTATAACAAAGTCCTCTGATCGAGTATAACAAAGTCCCCTGATCGAACATAACAATGTCCCGTTATCGAGTATAACAAAGCCCCCTGATCGAGTATAAGAAAGGCACCTGATCGAAAATAACAATGTCCCTAGTCTAGTATATACAAAGTCCCCAGATTGAGTATAACAAAGTCTCCAGATCGAGTATAACAAAGTCCCCTGATCAAGTATAACAAACCCCCTCATCGAGTATAAAAAAGTCCCCTGGTCAAGTATAACAAAGTCCGCAGATCGAGTACAACAAAGTCACCTTATCGAGAATAACAAAGTCCCCTGATCGAGTATAACAAAGTACCCTGATCGAGTATAACAAAGTCCCCTTGACGTGTATAACAAAGTCCCCTGGTCGAGTATTACAAAGTCCCCTGATCGAGTATAACAAAGCCCCCTCATCGAGTTTAACAAAACCCCCTGATCGAGTATAAAAAAGCCCCCTGGCCGAGTATAACAAAGTCCCCTGGTCGAGTATAATAAAGTCCCATGATCCAGTATAACAAAGGCCCCTGATCGAGTATAACTGAGTCCCCTGATCGAGTATAACAAAGGACCCTAATGGCGTATAACAAAGTTCCAAGATCGCGTATAACAACGTCTCCTGATCGAGTATAACAAAGTCCCCTGATCGAGTATAACAAAGTACCCTGATCGAGTATAACAAAGTGCCCTGATCGAGAATAAAATCCCTGATCGGGTTTAACAAAAGTCCCTTATCGAGTACAATAAAGCCCCTGATCGAGTGTAACAAAGTCCCCTGATCGAGTATAACAAAGTCCCATTATCGAGTATAACAAAGGCCCCTGATCGAGTTTAACAAAGTCCCCTCTTCGAGTATAACAAAGCCCCCTCATCGAATTTAACAAAACCCCCTGATCGAGTAACAATAAGGCCCATGGTCGAGTAAAACAAAGTCCCCTGGCCGAGTATAACAAAGTCCCCTGATCGAGTATAACAAAGCCCCCCTCATCGGGTTAACAAGCCCCTGATCGAGTATAACGAGTCCCTGGTCAGTAAAACAAAGTCCCTGGCCGGCGGTATAACGAGAATCCTGATCCAGTTATAACAAAGCCCCCTCATCGAGGTTTAACAAAACCCTGATCGAGTATAAATACGGCCCATGGTCCGGGGTATGGCAAGAATCCTGTTCGAGTATAACAAAAGTCCCATGATCAGCGAGTATAAATAAGGCCCCTGGTCGAGGTATAACAAAGTCCCCTGGTCGAATAACAAAGTCCCATGATCGAGTATAACACAGGCCCCTTATCGAGTATAACAAAGGCCCCTGGTCGAGTATAACAAAGTCCTTTGGTCGAGTAAAACAAAGTCCCATAATCGAGTATAACAAAGGCCCCTGGTCGAGTATAACAAAATCCCCTGATCGAGTATAACAAAGTCCCCTGATCGAGTATAACAAAGTCCCATGATCGAGTAAAACAAACACCCCTCATCGAGTTTAACAAAACCCCCTAATCGAGTATAAAAAAGCCCCCTGGTCAAGTATAACAAAGTCCTTTGGTCGAGTATAACAAAGTCCCATAATCGAGTATAACAAAGGCCCCTTATCGAATATAACAAAGGCCCCTGGTCGTGTATAACAAAATCCCATGATCGAGTATAACAAATTCCTTTCATCGACTTTAACAAAACCCCCTTGATCGAGTATTAAAAAGCCCCCTGGTCGAGCATAACAAAGCCCCCTGATCGAGTATAACAATGTCCCCTTATCGAGTATAACTAAGTGCCCTAATCGATATAACAAAGGACCCTAATGCCGTATAACAAAGTCCCAAGATCGAGTATAACAAAGTCCCCTGATCGAGTATAACAAAGTCCCCTTATCGAGTATAACAAAGTCCCCTGATCCAGTATAACAAAGTCCCCTGATCAAGAATAACAAAGTCCCCTGATCGAGTATAACAAAGTCCCCTGGTCGAGTATAACAAAAAGTCCCCTGGTCGAGAGTATAACAAAAGTCCATAATCGACTATAACAAAGGCCCCTTATCGAGTATAACAAAGGCCTGAGTACAAAGGTATGTAAAATTCCCTGATAGAGGTATAACAAGGTCACTGAGTCGGGGAAATTATAAGAAATAAAGGTGCCCTAATCAGAGCATAGCTGAAAGTCCCCCTGGTCGAGAGTATAACAAAGTCCCTGGTCAAAAGAGTATAACAAATCCATAATCAAGGTATAACAAAGGCCCCTTATCGAGTATAACAAAGGCCCCTGGTCGAGTATAACAAAATCCCCTGATAGAGTATAACAAAGTCCCAAGATCGAGTATAACAAAGTCCTCTGATCGAGTATAACAAAGTCCCCTATCGAACGTCCCGTAATCGAGTATAAGAAAGCCCCCTCATCGAGTATAAGAAAGGCACCTGATCGAATATAACAATGTCCCTAGTCGAGTATATACAAAGTCCCCAGATCGAGTATAACAAAGTCCCCAGATCGAGTATAACAAAGTCCCCTGATCGAGTATAACAAAGCCCCCTCATCGATTATAAAAAAGCCCCTGGTCGAGTATAACAAAGTCTGCAGATCAAGTACAACAAAGTCACCTTATCGAGAATAACAAAGTCCCCTCATCGAGTATAACAAAGCCCCCTGATCGAGTATTGCAAATCCCATGATCGAGTATTAAAAAGTCCCCTGATCGAGTATAACAAAGTCACCTGATAGAGTATAACAAAGTCCCCTGGTCGTGTATAACAAAGTCCCCTGGTCGAGTATTACAAAGTCCCCTGATCGAGTATAACAAAGCCCCTTCATCGAGTTTAAAAAAACCCCTGATCGAGTATAAAAAAGCCCCCTGGTCGAGTATAACAAAGTCCCCTGGTCGAGTATAATAAAGTCGCATGATCGAGTATAACAAAGTCCCATAATCGAGTATAACAAAGGCCCCTTATCGAATATAACAAAGGCCCCTGGTCGAGTATAACAAAATCCCCTGATCGAGTATAACAAGTCCCCTGATCGAAAATAACTAAGTCCCCTGATCGAGTATAACAAAGGACCCTAATGGCGTATAACAAAGTCCCTAGATCGCGTATAACAAAGTCTCCTGATCGAGTATAACAAAGTCCCCTGATCGAGTATAACAAAGTACCCTGATCGAGTATAACAAAGTGCCCTGATCTAGAATAACAAAGTCCCCTGATCGAATAAAACAAAGTCCACTAATCGAGTATAAGAAAGGCACCTGACCGAATATAACAAAGTCCCGAGTCGAGTAAAACAAACACCCCTAATTGAGTATAACAAAGCCCCCTGATCGAGTATAACAAAGTCCCCTGATCGAGTATAACAAAGTCCCCTGATCGAATAAAACAAAGCCCCTCTTCGAGTATAAGAAAGTCCCCTGGTCGAGTATAACAAAGTCCCTGATCGAGAATAACAAAGCCCCATCATCGAGTATAACTAATTCACCGAATCGAGTATAACTAAGTCCCCTGATCGAGTATAACAAAGTCCCCTGATCGCGTAAAACAAACACCCCTGATCGAGTATAACAATGTCCCCTGATCGAACATAACAATGTCCCGTCATCGAGTATAACAAAGCCCCCTGATCGAGTATAAGAAAGGCACCTGATCGAATATAACAATGTCCCTAGTCGAGTATAACAAAGTCCCCTGATCGAGTATAACAAACCCACTCATCGAGGATAAAAAAGCCCCCTGGTCGAGTATAACAAAGTCCGCAGATCGAGTACAACAGTGTCACCTTATCGAGAATAACAAAGTCCCTGATCGAGTATAAGAAAGCCCCCTGATCGAGTATACCAATGCCCATGATCGAGTATAAAAAAGTCCCCTGATCGAGTATAACAAAGTCCCCTGATCGAGTATAACAAAGTCCCCTGGTCGTGTATAACAAAAAGTCCCTCATCGAGTTTAACAATACCCCTCATCGAGTATAAAAAAGCCCCCTGGTCGAGTATAACAAAGTCCCAAGATCGCGTATAACAAAGTCTCCCGATCGAGTATAACAAAGTGCCATGATCGAGAATATCAAAGTCCCCTGATCGAGTTTAACAAAGTCCCCTTATCGACTACAATAAAGCCCATGATCGAGTATAACAAAGTCCCTTGATCGAGTATAACAAAGTCCCATTTTCGAGTATAACAAAGGCCCCTGATCGAGTATAACAAAGTCCCCTGATCGAGTATACTAAAGTCCCCTGATCGTGTATAACAAAGTCCGCTGATCGAGTATAACAAAGCTCCCTCATCGAGTATAACAATGTCCCCTGGTCGAGTAAAACAAAGTCCCCTGTCGGAGTATAACAAAGTCCCCTGATCGAGTATAACAAAGCCCCCTCATCGAGTTTAACAAACCCCCTGATCGAGTATAAATAAGGCCCCTGGTCGAGTATAACAAAGTCCTCTGGACGAGTATAACAAAGTCCCATGATCGAGTATAACACAGGCCCCTTATCGAGTATAACAAAACCCTGACTATATAAAGTTCCTGCTGAGTAATAATAAAGTCCTTTGGTCAAGTATAACAAAGTCCCATAATCGAGTATAACAAAGGCACTCATCGATATAACAAAGGCCCCCTGGTCGAGTATAACAAAGTCCCCTGATCGAGTATAACAAAGTCCCATGATCGAGTAAAACAAACACCCGTGATCGAGTATAAGAAAGTCCCCTGATCGAGTATAATAAAGTCCCGTCATCGAGTATAACAAAAACCCCTGATCGAGTATAAGAAAGGCACCTGATCGAAGATAACAATGTCCGTAGTCGAGTATATACAAAGTCTCATGATCGAGTATATCAAAGCCCCCTCATCGAGTACAAAAAAGCCCCCTGGTCGAGTATAACAAATTCTCTTATCGAGTATAACAAAGCCATCTGATCGAGTATAACAAAGCCCCCTCATCGAGTATAAAAAAGCCCCCTGGTCGAATATAACAAAGTCCCCTGGCCAAGTATAACAAAGTCCCTGATCGAGTATAACAAAGCCCACTCATCGACTTTAACAAAACCCCCTGATCGAGTATGTAAAAGCCCCCTGGTCGAGTATAACAAAGTCCCCTGATCGAGTATACTAAAGTCCCCTGATCGAGTATAACAAAGTCACAAGATCGAGTATAACAAAGCCCCCCGATCGAGTATAACAAAGTCCGCTGATCGAGTATAACAAAGCCCCTTGATCGAGTATAACAAAGTCCCCTGGTCGAGTAAAACAAAGTCCCCTGGCCGAGTATAACAAAGTCCCCTGATCGAGTATAACAAACTCCCCTGATCGAGTTTAAGAAAACCCCCTGATCGAGTATATAAAAGCCCCCTGGTCGAGTATAACAAAGTCCCCTGGCCGAGTATAACAAAGTCCCATGATCAAGTATAACAAAGGCCCCTTATCGAGTGT
This sequence comes from Homarus americanus, assembly GCF_018991925.1. NCBI lineage: Eukaryota > Metazoa > Arthropoda > Malacostraca > Decapoda > Nephropidae > Homarus > Homarus americanus. The sequence continues at coordinate 11,690 of NW_024738483.1, forward strand.
AACAATGGCCCCTGCTCGAGTTTAACAAAACCCCCTGATCGAGTATAACAAAATCCCGTGATCGAGTATAACAAAGTCCCCTGATCGAGTAAAACAAACACCCCTGATCGAGTTTAACAAAATCCCTTGATCGAGTAAAAAAAGGCCCCTGGTCGAGTATAACAAAGTCCTTTGGTCGAGTATAAAAAAGGCCCATGATCGAGTATAAAAAAGGCCCCCTATCGAGTATAACAAAGGCCCCTGGTCGAGTATAACAGGATCCCCTGATCGAGTATAACAAATTCCCCGGATCGAGTATAACAAAGTCCTCTGATCGAGTATAACAAAGCCCCCTGATCGAGTATAACAATGTCCCTTGGTCGTGTATAACAAAGTCCTGTGGTCGAGTATAACACAGTCCCCTGATCGAGTATAACAAAGGACCCTAATGGAGTATAACAAAGTCCCAAGATCGAGTATAACAAAGTCCTCTGATCGCGTATAAAAAAGGCACCTGATCGAATATATCAATGTCCCTAGTCGAGTATATACAAAGTCCCCTTATCGAGTATAACAAAGTCCCTAGATCGAGTATAACAAGTCTCTGATCGAGTACAACAAAGCCCTTTGAGCGAGTAAAACAAAGCCCCATCATCGAGTATATACAAAGTCCCCTGATCGAGTATAACAAAGTCCCCTCATCGAGTATATCAAAGCCCCCTCATCGAGTTTAACAAAACCCCCTGATCGAGTATAAAAAAGCCCCCTGGTCGAGTATAACAAACTCCCCTGGTCGAGTATAACAAAGGCCCCGAATCTAGTATAACAAAGGCCCCTGGTCGAAAATAACAAAGTCCCCTAATCGAGTATACTAAAGTCCCCTGATCGAGTATAACAAAGTAACAAGATCGAGTATAACAAAGTCCTTTGGTCGAGTATAACAAAGTCCCATGATCGAGTATAACAAAGGCCCCTTATCGAGTATAACAAAGGCTCCTGGTCGAGTATAACAAGATCCCCTGATCGAGTATAACAAATTCCCCTGATCGAGTATAACAAAGTCCCCTGATCGAGTATAACAAAGCCCCCTTATCGAGTATTACAAAGTCCCCTGGTCGAGTATAACAAAGTCCCCTGGTCGAATAAAACAAAGTCCCCTATCCGAGTATACTAAAGTCCCCTGATCGAGTATAACAAAGTCCTTTGGTCGAGTATAATAAAGTCCCATAATCGAGTATAACAAAGGCCCTCTTTTCGAATATAACAAAGGCCCCTGGTCGAGCAACAAAGTCCCCTGATCGAGTTTAACAAAGTCCCCTTATCGACTACAATAAAGCCCCTGATCGAGTATAACAAAGTCCCCTGATCGAGTATAACAAAGTCCCATTTTCGAGTATAACACAGGCCCCTGATCGAGTATAACAAAGTCCCCTGATCGAGTATACTAATGTCCCCTGATCGTGTATAACAAAGTCCGCTGATCGAGTATAACAAAGCACCCTCATCGAGTATAACAAAGTCCCCTGGTCGAGTAAAACAAAGTCCCCTGGCCGAGTATAACAAAGTCCCCTGATCGAGTATAGCAAAGCCCCCTCATCGAGTTTAACAAAACCCCCTGATCGAGTATAAATAAGGCCCCTGGTCGAGTATAACAAAGTCCTCTGGTCGAGTATAACAAAGTCCCATGATCGAGTATAACACAGGCCCCTTATCGAGTATAACAAAAGCCCCTTGTCGAGTATAACAAAATCCCCTGATCGAGTATAACAAAGTCCCCTCATCAAGTAAAACAAACACCCCTGATTGAGTTTAACAAAAACCCCTGATCGAGTATAAAAAAGCCCCCTGGTTGAGTATAACAAAGTCCTTTGGTCGAGTATAACAAAGTCCCATAATCGAGTATAACAAAGGCACCTTATCGAATATAACAAAGGCCCCTGGTCGAGTATAACAAAATCCCCTGATCGAGTATAACAATTTCCTCTCATCGAGTTTAACAAAACCCCCTGATCGGGTATTAAAAAGCCCCCTGGTCGAGTATACAAAGCCCCCTCATCGAGTATAACAAAGTCCCCTGATCGAGTATAACTAAGTGCCCTAATCGATATAACAAAGGACCCTAATGCCGTATAACAAAGTCCCAAGATCGAGTATAACAAAGTCCCCTGATCGAGTATAACAAAGTCCCCTGATCGAGTATAACAAAGTCCCCTGATCGAGTATAGCAAAGTCCCCTGATCAAGAATAACAAAGACCCCTGATCGAGTATAACAAAGT
>NW_024738484.1:0-16052 GCF_018991925.1 Homarus americanus
GGACCCCATAATTATAAAGCCTCAATTATTGTTCTTCTCATTATCTCATTCAGGGTCAATCATACCATTTATCAGGGTTGTTAATCCGGATCTTTATATTAATGCCGTAATACGCCCTTCCTCTTTCAAATATATCAGGGTTGTTAATCCGGATCTTTATATTAATGCCGTAATACGCCCTACCTCTTTCAAGTCTCTTATCCTTATCTAAGGATCTTCTCGGAAGAACAATAATCATAAGTGTAATTTCCCTAGGTATAACTTGGTTAGTTTCCGGGACTTTCTGGTTATCCACTGCCGTGATATTTTCTAGGGTTATCCACTTATCTTATCTTTTTGGATATTCAATTTTAATTTATCCTATTTTTCTTAACAACCGTACCCTCAGGTTTTACTGATCTTGATTTATTGAAATCGCTTCCGTATAAGTCCGTGTTATCTTCCTGGAAGAAAGAATGAAAAAATAAACACTTCTTATTCATCCATTTCCAACAACGCTGACTAAGGAAATGTTAAATGTACTGATTGAAATTTTAGTTCAACATGAAGTTTTAAAAGAATCCGCTGTTGACAGATTAACGCCTATGTCCAAGAAACTTCAACCACTATCCACCACCCCTCCTCACTCAGAAGTTGCTTCAGGTCTGGCTAGCCCTCAAGAAAAAACACAACGAATAGACGCCTTAGAACTGGAACGAGCTAGGTTCGAGTTCCAAATCAAAATGAAAGAACTAGAGTTGGAACAGGCCAAGTTGGAGAAGGAGGCCAAGTTGGAGCAGGCCAAGTTGGAGCAGCAGGCCAAGTTGGAGCCTGAAGAAAGGTCGGAACAGGCCAAGTTGCAGCATGAAGAAAAGTTGGAACAGGCCAGGTCAGAACAGGCCAAGTTGGAGCAGGAGGTTAGACTGAAAGAACTACAGGTAAGAGAGATAGAAGTCACCTTAACATCGGAGTTTAGATCAAAAGAAGTGGCATTAATAGAGAAACTAGCTGCTTTTAACCCTGCTACTGCTTCTTCCCTTGTTCCCGGGTTTGATGAATCCGATATGGACGGGTCATTTAGGACTTTTGAGAAAATAGCCGGGAAGAATGAGTGGCCAAAGGACCAGTGGGTGTCGGTGTTAGTTCCTAAAATATGTGGTAAGGCTCGTAGAGTTTGTAACTGTTTAGACCAGACTGATGACTATGATAACGTAAAAAAGAATATCCTCACCTCTTATGCTATCACGCCAGATGGATACCGGCAGAAGTTTCGTAAACTAACCAAACCATTTTCACACCTTTGTTGGTTTGCTCAGCTTAGGTTTTTTGAAGTGGTTAGAGGCTACAGAGACCTCATTTCAGATTTATTTAATTTGGTAGTCCTAGAGGTGACAAAATACATTCACATCTTGAAGCATGTGGGGCAGTGGAGAGATTAATTTGAATACTCTGAGCTGGCTGGTGCGTACGCTTTGTTGGTGGAGTCACTGGGCAGTAGAGAACGTGGTACTTCCCGACATGTTGGGTCCTCCTCTGATGATAACCTTGGGAACGTGAGTGGTAGGTCGAAAGGTCCCACACCTACTCCCCCCGATGCAACCAAGCTTACTTGTTCTTACTGTAAAAACCCAGGCCATACGATCCAGAATTGTAAACACCCAAAGTGTCGAATTGCTAAAAGTAGTTCCCTGGATCCCAAATCCAAACCAATAGCAAACACCAATGTGGAAAGGCCCCATCAGGATCTCTTCTCTTCATTCACCTATGAGGGAAAAATTTCAATCATAGAGGGGTCTCGTTCTTTCCCTATTCGTATACTACATGATACGGGCGCAGCACAATCTATCCTCCTGTTTAACGTCATTCCTGATATATCTACCGCATTTACTAATGAGAGTGTTCTAATTTCGGATCTCTCATCCCATTCTTCCTATCCTTTAGCTAAAGTGCACCTCCAATGTCCCTTGATTACTGGGGAAGTGCAAATAGCCATAAGGAAAGACCCAATGCCTGTGTGCGGCATTCATTTATTATTGGGTAATGACTTGGTAGGAGATCTAGTGGTTCCTAACATAAAGACAGTCGACTCTCACTTACCTGTCAACTCCACCACTGACACAAAAACTATTCCTCATCTTTTCCCTGCATCTTGTGCTGTCACCCGGTCGCAGGTGTGCGAAATGGGCCCTCTTCAAATGAGCCCTCTAACCCTTCTTCTTACGAAGATCATTTTAATAAGACCAAAGCCCAATGAGGAGGAGCTCATTAAGGCTAACAATCTGATCCATCTTTGACTAAACTTCATCATGCAGCAGTTGAGGGTAAGATTTTAACACCCTTCGTGTTTTATTATCATGAAGGGGTTTTGATGAGGGCCTATATGGGCCCCCTGAGCTTACCATCTGAGCCGTGGTCTGAAATACATCAAGTGGTAATTCCCTCCTCAGTCAGACCAGCATTAATTACCCTTGCCCATGATGGTATTTCAGGACATTTGGGAATCCTGAAAACATATATAAAGCTCCTCCAACACTATTACTGGCCTGGACTTAGGAAGGATGTGTCAATGTACCTAAAATCTTGTCATATTTGTCAAATGGTAGGAAAACCAAATGAAAGTATACCAGCAGCTCCCATTAAGCCCATCCCAGTATTTTCTACACCATTTGAAAAGATTGTTGTGGATTGTGTGGGCCTATTACCAAAGACTAAGAAGGGAAATCAATTCCTGCTCACAGTTATGGATACCAGTACACGTTATCCTGAGGCTTTTCCCCTTAAAAGCATCACTTCAAAAAATGTAATCAAACCTCTTTTGCACCTTTTCACTTCAGTGGGCATTCCTAAAGAGATTCAATCCGATCAGGGCACCAATTCTACAAGCAATCTTTTCAAACAGGTGATGAAAGACCTCACTGTGGACCATTGTACATCTTCGGCTTACCACCCACAATCCCAAGGTTGCTTGGAACGGTTCCATCAAACTTTCAAATGAATGCTCAAAAAATACTGTATAGAACACCAAAAGGAATGGGATGAAAGCATAGACTTGTTACTCTTTGCCATCAGGGAATGTCCCCAGGAGTCATTGGGTTTCTCCCCGTTCGAGTTACTATATGGGAGACAAATTAGGGGACCCCTTAAAATAGTAAAGGAGCAGTGGTTTGACACTCCATCTATTAAGCCCGCAACAGTTTCCCAATACATTGACACTTTAAGGGACAAATTAACTGAAGTCCGAACCATTGCTCAGTCAAACTTAAAAAGTCCAAGAAAAAATATGGTGAAGTCCCCCAGCCTAAGTCGTTTGAATCATTTTCTCCAGGTGACAAAGAGTGTTATACCCTACCCATTACAAAACTCTCCCTTAAAAGGCAGGTTGCAGTCCCTGCCTGGTTACTGTAAACTATCTCCTCTCCTTCTATAGTCCACCTCCTGATCATAGAAAAAGGAATTAAACATTCCACATTAATCATGAAACTTTACCATTCCAGGCGGTGAGAGAGACATCCCAGAGGCTATAAGTCAACCTGTGTGCATACGGTTTTGTCAGGAGCGGAGCAGAGACAGATGACATGGACCTATTGGAAGTGAAACCCTCTACCTAAAGAAAACCCTACTAACAGTCACATACTCAACAACTTGGATGAGTATTTTTCTGTTCTGAATCCATCTCAAGCAAAAGATCTCACCAAGTTATTATCAACATTTCCTAAAGTCACATCAGACCTCCCAGGGTTTTGCAATATACTTAAACATGATATTAAGCTAATCTCGGATGATGTACAACCCATTAGGCAATCAGCCTATCGACTAAATCCACAAAAAAAAAGAGATTATGAAAAAGGAGGTAGATTTTTTGTTAAAACATAACTTAGCTGAGCCTAGTACCTCCCCCTGGGCTTCACCTTGCCTTCTCATTCCAAACCCCGATGGCACTTTTCGTTTCTGTACCGATTATCATCAAAGTAGACAGCCAGGTCACTATTCTCGAACTCCTACCCTTTACCTTTGATTGAGAAATCTAATAGACAGCATAGGCTGTACCCAAACTATCAGTGCAGTGGGCTTATTGAAAGGACGTGTATCGATGGGACTCACGGATGGGGCAAAAATAATCTCATTTATAGCTCCATTTGGTCTTTTTCAATATTTGGTTGTTTGACTTTTCTGTCTCCAGCTAACCCACATTCAGGGCCATCAACTTCTAATTACAGGACCTAGGTGGGTTAACCTACCTGGATGACCTGGTGGTGGTGTGTCAGATTAGCTGGGACGAACATCTGGGCGTTTGGAATTTTGTTTGACTGCAAGCTGGATTCACCATAAGCCATAAACCTGGCTAAATCTGCTTGTGGCCGGGCCTCAGTGACTTACCTGGGACATATCGTTGGGCATGGTATGGTGAGACCCAAGGACGCAAACGTTAGAGCCATCTTGTCCTTCCCCACTCCAAGAACGAGGAAGGAACTCATGCGCTTCCTGGGGATGTGCGGCTACTACCGTCGGTTCTGCAGTAACTTCTCCAGCGTGGCCGGACCCCTCACAGACCTTACCAGTTCTGCGGTTCCTTACATCTGGAACCAGAAGTGCGACCAGTCTTTCCACCGCCTCAAAGCCTTCCTTGCCTCCAAGCCTGTAGTCCACCCTCCTGACTACACCTCGCCCTTCCATCTACAAATCGACGCTAGTGGTGTCGGAGTGGGGGCTGTGCTCCTACAACCCGACCCAACCACTGATGTTCTTCACCCTGTGGCATATTACTCCGCTAAGTTGAAAAAACATCAGACCAACTACTCGACCATAGAGAAGGAGGCCTTGGCTCTGGTGTTGGCAATAAAGAAGTTTGAATGTTACCTCCAGTCTTGCCCACAAACAACCCTAGTCTTCACCGACCATAACCCACTCACGTTCATCCAAACCAACAAGACCTCCAACCAGCGAATCCTCCGCTGGGCTCTCCTCACCCAGCCCTATAATCTACAAGTCCGGCACATAAAGGGGGTCGACAACCTGATTGCAGACTCCTTATCCCGAGCTCCAGTGGAAATGCAGCAGCTACTCTCCAGACGCACCAGGTGATCACCTCCTTCGCGCCCGCGCTACGGAGGTCTTTGGAGGGGGGGTGTGTTACGAACCCCTCCACCCAGCACTACGAACCACGCCATCTATTGTCCTGATCTACCTACCCAGCACCACGAGCAACGCCATCTAGGGACGAGACACGAGTATGACTCGTCTTAGTTACCACTCCGGGGTTTCTCTTCTCCATATCCTGGTTGTTGCGTCACCTCCTCAAAGTCTTCTTTGTCAGCTCCAATTCGAGGAGAGAGGACTTGGCTCTGGGAAGTGACCACAGGATCATCTATCCTCTAAACCTACGTGCAGTGACTACCTACCGTCTTCTACAATACTCAGCCTTACTCGTCAGCCATCTCAGCTCCTCACTTAAGTACTTGTATTTTGTATTAACTCCCCCACGTCCACTTGCTTCAAGATTGTTTTATGTTTTATTAATATGTATATACTGTTAATGTTTAGGTTAAGTTTGGTTAAGGGTAATTTATAAGCTGAATATTTTGTTAAGGGATTTATGGTACTCTATTATATACAACGAAAACTCGCATCCTTTGTCTACCCTTTTATAGTCCGATTGTCTTTGTTTTTTTTTTATTGTTGTTACCTGTTGGGATCTGGGTAGACGTATAACTATATTCTAAATCCCCAACTCGTAACAATATATTGTTCATAGTTCTCTTTTACTCTTTACCTTTGACTAATTTCTCTTTCTTTCTTTACTAAAGCCCACGAAGAATGATATGATATAATGTTCTTGCCCTAACGACCATGGTTTTCATGAACTAAAGTTGTCATGGGAGATTCATTCTTCTTGGTCGTCTCAGAGAGACTTTCAGTAAGTAGTGTTTCAGGATAACATTTCATGAATCTTGCTAGTGTTTAATTTGAAAGACGAGTCTAAAACGTATATACTTTAAACCCTCCCATAAGATGATTTACGGACAACTCACTACCTGTCTCTGGGCATTAATTCTACTTGCTTACTTTTGTTTTCGGACACTTATTAATTTGAGATGATGTTCTATTGTACTTTTAATGTCCCACTTAAATAATTATGCGTGAAAAACTTTTATAAGGTTACTCGTAAACTAAGATTAAGGCAGGACATGAGTTTATTGGACCGTTTATACCGTATATTGAGTGACAGCAACAAGAGTGTTAGTAATAATGAATTATTACTTTAAAGTTACTTGTCTTTCATTTACATTTATTTTTACTTACTGATACACATGTGTCATACTCGAGGAAGGGTAAGGAAACATATACCCCCACAAATATCATGGGAAAATACATACTGAAACCCATATATATATATATATATATAGAGAGAGAGAGAGAGAGAGAGAGAGAGAGAGAGAGAGACTAATTGACACCCACACAGACATACACAGATACACAGACACTCAAATTTATATGCAAGAACTCCCACTCAAACACATATATAAAATTACACGTAAACACTCAGACATAAAACGAAACACACACACACGCACACACACACACACACACCACTACTACTACTACTATTACTTTGCTGTCACTCGGAATCAGTATGACGATGATCCAGCTATGGTGCAATGATGTGAGTTATTAAGGGTAAATGTTTAGTGTCATGCTATACAATAATGTATAGTTATGGCTCAGGCTGTATAGCTATAAAGCAATGCGAGGATTCTCAATAACAATATCCACAACAGGAGTCGCGTATCAGAATAGATCTACAGAATATGAAAACACGTAAAAAGATGAACGTGCATTACGAAGGCTCTGCCACCAGGTCTCTGGACTAACTAGGAGGCTTGCAAACTCCCCCGAGAAGCATAGATCATCATGTAGCGGCCCCTCTCTCCCTGGGGTACGTGATATATGCGAATAAATAGAGATAAATGTGTGAATGTGGGAGTGTCTATGTGTGTCTGTGTATGTCTACTGTATGTGAGTGTCGGTAATGTATATGTACACACAGGGTAGTGTAATGCGGCTAGTGTGGCAACATTATGTTAATATTAACATGCATCAATGAAGAGATTTAACATGGGATCATATGTGCCTCGCTTGCCTTTTGCAGACTCCGTACAAGTGCCTTCAGCTGTAGGGAGCCGAAATTATCTTCAAAGCTGTTGGTATGTAGATCAGTGGTCCTCCCCACCCTGCTGTATGGCAGCGAGACATGGGTCACATACAGGAGGCTGCTGAAGGCATTTTAAAACTTTCACCAATGTATTCTTCTTTCCACCCTCCGAGTTCGCCGGGAAGACAAGAAAACAAATGCTCGTATTTCAATTAAGGCTACAGCATTGTGTATTTTGTTATACGGTGATAAATAAAAATTAGGCTCAATAATTTACGATACTTGAAATAACGATAACATTAATATCACAGTCATATTTGTTCTAACTAATCCAGTTGATGTAATGCAACTAAAGTTACATGGTATCACAAGTTATTTCATTACCCATTTTAACTGATTGCATACAAAATTAAGTCGACCCTGACCCCAGTTAATTTGATCATTAACCATTATGTCCCGTCTGAGTTATGTGTTTTTTGTGTTTGACATTTATTCTCAGATACCTCCTTTAATTTTAAGTTTGTTAAGATTTACTTCAAGAGTATGTTTGTCTTGATTCTTTTTGTCTTCTCTTGTCTTCCTCCTCTGAGTAAATATCTCGCTCGTCTCATTAGAGGAATCTTTCTCTTCAACAAATTCTTTAGTCACTAGACCGATGTGCTTATTTCGCCCTCCGGACTGCATGTGGCATTATTATTTGTTTTATTTATCTACGCAGTAATAAGAGAGATTTGGAAATCTGTTTTTTCTGAAATTAGAAACTGGAGACTAAAAACTCTCTTTAATATCAAGTAAAATTAGATGCTAAGAACAAGTCTAAATTACGGTCTCTGAAAATGACTTGTGATGCCTTCTTAAATTTCAAGTTTTTAGGAGGGAAGAAATGTCATCAAGCCACGCGAGGAGGTCAAATATTAGCATAATATATCTTATTCATCCCACCGCTTCCAGCTTCTTCCGGCCGCTGGAAAGAATTGAAAAGGAAGAAAGGAAACTCCCGTAATGATGTTTGTTCACCCAGACGTCTGCCAGTCCCCGGAGCCTCTCTGGGCACACTGGCCTCTCTTATGGAATTCCTCCCTCACCAGCCAGGAGCGCTGTGTGGTCTTCCTACCCAGGCACATTATTGTACTGCCCCAGTGTTATACTTCCATTACTCTTTTCTGTTGGTACACTGTGTGGGAAGGTGGGGGTGGGGCGTGTGCATGGATATACCTATAAGCACACATTTTTACCATCATATTTGTTTGTATTTGTGGCTGTATGATTCTGTATGGATATATGTCTATGTGTTCTAAGGGTATATGCTTGGGGCACCCTTAGCTCACCCACTTGTGAATGGGTACTTAATTTTAAAGATGGGAAGTAAAACCAGTTAGCTGCAGTACAGTTCGTAAAATTATCCTTGTGTACAGAAGCTTAGTATACAGTGTGCTTTATCTGTACCGCTTTTAAGAGGCCGTCAGACCCATGGGACTAACTATCTTCAAATCTATATGTGTATGTAAGAGTATGTCACTGTGTGTGTGTGTTTATTTGTAATTGTAAGCATAAGTGCCGGGTTATAACTGTGTGTTTGTTGTTTTTGTATTCATATATTTTTCAGTGATACAATTCAGGTGAAAGTATGTATATGTGTGTGTGTGTGTGTGTGTGTGTGTGTGTGTGTGTGTTCTCCACCTTCTCCTCGAGTTGACAACATTCCTTCTCTCTCCCCGTCACTATTTACAATCCCAGACTCCTTCTCTCCCTACCTTTCTTAATTCTTTTACTGTCTCCCTACGTTGCTCTTTCACTCCTCTGGCCTTTCATCTTCCCAGTAGTTGTTTAATCCCAATAAATTTTCCTCTATATACATAGCCTGTCCACCATGTTCTACATTCATCCGCCTGTGTAGTCGTCGGGTTCCCACATTTGTCACCTCTTCCTCTTACACCGTCGTTAGGGTCTTACTGGAGCTCCGTAAGCGTGTTTGCCTGAAGTGGGGCTCCACCACAGATTTTTCGTTCGGGGTTTACTCCCGTAGTCTTGTACCTACCAAGGTTAATCTTCAAGGCAGCTGGGCAGTGGTTGGTAGGCGCCAGGACGTGTCCACATGCCGGTGGGCCTATGCACCGTCCCTCTGGGGCCCACTGCTGCTCTGAGATCCCCTGCTGGACTAGCCTGGGCCCACGAGGCACCCAGTTACCGTGTGCTGCCACGAGGAAGCACAACAGGAGTCATGATGGTGAAGAGGCTGTGTACTGGCAGGGGAGTACTTATGCAAGTTGCTTCCCTGTTTGCCACGAGGGCTAGCCAGCGGCGTTAGTTGAAAGCAAAAGGAAGCAAGCAGTGCCTTCACTTAACACTAACATAACGCTGCCACACTAGACGCATTACATCACCCTGTGCGCGCACACACACACACGCACGCGACCACAAACATAACCTTGACTAACACCGTACAAAAGCAAACGAGAGAAGAGGATGTGTGAAGAAGATTCAAGAGGCAAAGAAGGAGAAGAAGCGGGAGGAGGAAAGAGAGAGAGAGAGAGAGAGACTGGTTTTTGAAGCATTATCCTTATATTGCTTTCAAAGACATATTGCTCACAGGGACTGAATAGCTGACTTAAATGGGGACTCCACTTAGCAAGAGTCTCCTCGTGGACTCTTTACAGAGAGATTGTTTATAAATAACAAAACGTGAGAGGGGGAGTTCTTGACTCGCCTTTCACCGTGGCATAAATATTTCTATGGCGACGCCTCAGCTTTGAAATATGAGCTAAAACTTCCCTTTTCTTATTTGTCTCTTAATTTTCGTTTAGTATAGTGGATAACAACCGAATAGTTGTATTTGCAATTGGTAAAATAAGGCATTATAGGTGAAACCATTAAGTATTATATAATTGCATATTTCCATAACCATAATGTATAATTTTGTAGCTGAAATTTTACCACAGTTTATACAAAGGTGTAAACACTCGTATTGTATAATTTCGTTGTATGAGGTGTTGTATACTGATGTACATGGGGGGGGGGAGTCTGACCAAGTACTTTCTTCACCGCACTGATGAACTACATTAACCACAGCTGATGATGGTGGTAGTGTCATTCAATAACCAGTGTGTTGAATTAGCTACACTAACAACACACCTAGTTCAAAACACAAGGAACCTAACAAGACATTCAAGGAACACTAAAAGACACACAAGGAATACTAACAAGAAGCGCTGGTAACTGCAATAAAGGACCAGAAACAATATTTACTTGACAATTATTAGTTATGAAAAACTCACAGAGAGATACTGTCGACCATCACGCAGGCGAAAACTTCTCTGTAAGTAATGTTGTTAGACATGGTGACATCCTGGTGACCATTATCCTGGCCTAATGGTTACTGCTGGCTTAAAACACTTACAGTAGGATCTTTTACAGAACTCATTACGGGGTACAAGGTAGACACAATAAGGGTATTAAGTAGACATTGGGGACTGTTAGGTAAAGTCACTAGTAGGTATAGAGACACTAGTAACCACTCGGTATTTACACTAGGGACCACTAGATACTCACAATGGGGTCATCTTTGAGGCACAGAACGTATAATAAATATGTTATGTTAGAGACAGCTGCCAAACCCTCTCGGGGACCACAACTACAACTACAGACTCCTTACCAGACAGAACAACGACTTAAACACGCCACAAACCTAGCTATTAAAGGAGACTCTCTGTTGACCACTAACATGAGGAGTGCCACTGCCGACAAGAGACGCCACCGGCACGACACAAGGAGAAGAAATAACAGGACTCAGCAGGAGGTAGTTACTGGACATGCTGGGTGTAATAAAAGGGTCGTCTCCCGGGCTACCTGTCACTGCTTGCCTAGTTTTGTGTACACATTGCGCTGCGGCAGTGTTTGTTTTGACGAAACCCACGCACCAGATTCCACTCAGCTCTCCTCTATGGCCGTGTTGTGGTGGTGAAAGTGCTCTCAGTGGGTAGTGAGTTTACTGATGCCATGGTTCACAGTAGTATCTCTGGCACGTTCAGCTATTCCCATTTCTTTCTTCCTTCATTTTCGTTTAAGCTTCACGTTTAGGTTAATATTATATAATTGGTCAAAACCTGTCTATGTTGTAGCTTATTAAGGGGTCCCGACTTTATAGTATAGTAGGTTCTCTCCACTGACCTTTGATGAAAATAATAAGGGGAATGTTGTATGCTCTTATCCTACAAGAGGTTTAGTGGACGTTGAGTATCCAGGTTTATTTTAGTCTTCACTTAAGTAACTGTCGTCTCAAAGTAAAACCATGAGACAGTAATAGGTAAAGACGTTCGGTGTCGTCCATGTGCCTTGTCGTATCTTTTGAAAACCTCCAGGAACGATCTAAACTGATTTTTTTTATTAGATTTTTGTTATTTGGTAAAGTCATGTTCACAATGGCATTTACTTTTGTCTTTTAGCAATGATGATTCATTTTCACCAAGCGAGAAATCCTAAGTAATTAATCTTTGGTTGAGCAAAAAAACATTTCCCGGGACCAGCAGTTAATCCGTGTTTTAGTAACCTTTCACATAACTCCCTAAGGTACTTCAAGTGTTCATTCCAAGTAGAGTTATGGATTACTACATTGTCAAAGTAACTTTCAGTGTACTACAAGCCATAGATCACCTTTCGCATCAGTCTAATGAAGGTGGTACAAGCGGTTTTTAGGACAAAAGGTATACGCCTAAAATGCATTAGGTCACGGTGTGTTGCAAAAGCTGCACTGTACATTCCAACATAGTCTTTACTTCTTCTCTCCTATAGTAATACAGAATACTTGAGTAGCGCTTAATATTGAAGGAGCATTATGCTAAACATGATCATGAATTTAAGTAAATCTGTTTGAGTCTGTGGGGTCTGTTACCACCCGGTTCCTGGTAAATAACAAAAGCTCGTAACAACCACTACAGCACCAGGCTGCCCGCCCTACCCTGCGACACATTAAACTTCCGCGACATGTTAATGCGAAAGTCATGTCGAAACACTGTAGCAGTGTGAAGACTCCTTCGTGTTGCTCTGTTACCAACACTTTTTTTGTGACGACACACTTGTAAATTTTTACTTGAATCTTTTTCCCTGGCTACAACTATTACAGACTCTACCTCAAGACGACATTCATGAAAACTTTTTCTTGGGGACAACAATCCATGGAGACTTGTTTTTTGTGGATAATACCCCGGGCTGTTCTCTTTCCGAAAATGACATCCACTGGCTACTTTTTACCAGTAACGACATCTCAGGGATATATTCTTTCTAGGGTGGCAACGTAGTTTTTTCACTCATCCTGGGAATGACCGACATAAAATATTTTCAAACGAAAATTATTAATTTTTATGATGATAATTTGTAAGGTTAGGCGATGATAAGTACAAACTATTAAACATTATAAATGTTTATTCTGGAAAACTACAATCAATTATTGTTTCTGAAGATGAATATTTGGGAAAAATTTTCGATTCTCAAAAACCGCATAATGCATTTTTTTTCTTGGTGATGCTACTGACCTGTTGGAAGATAAATTATATTTCTTATTTACAAGGTTTAGCATCCCAGATAAAGCTGATTATTCTAGGTAACATTCCTTACGCATTTTTATTTTTTGAACGAAATCTTTCTACCGAGGTCCGTACAGTATACTTACAAAATTAAATTGCCTCAGGAAGACACTTCGCTGAGACTGTTTAAAGCGAAACCTTATAGTGAGGACGACCAGGAGGTGTGACGTTTGTTCACTTCAGAGAGAAATTTTGAATTAATGGTACTGTACAGTTTTGTCTTTGTATATTCTTAAGAATTTATTGTACATGTATAAACAACTGCTAGGTAGTAAGGTATGAGTCATTACACTAATGGTAGTATGTGATTGACTATGCTGTTATTTCTCAAAGTACATTGTCAGGAGGACTGCAGCTGTATACTTCATGAGATTTTAAAGTGAGTGTTTGATTGATGGGTTGATGATTCTATTTACAATGTGTAGCTCTATCAATTATAACTGACCATTCTCGCTACATGTCCGATGAGTGCCATGCCCCCATCTCCACCAAGGCTATAGTTTTAAAACAGGAGGAAACGGGAGTAAACGGAGAAAATCTGCAATGTTCAGCTGGGTGACAGTTTTCATCCGACTAGTGGGGTCTAGCACGATGAGGGGCAAGCGGCACACTACAGCTCTATCATCGATACCATACTGTTCGCTTTTTTCTTTATACATTATATTATTTCTTCTCTGTTTCTTCATACAATACTTATATTCCTGTGGTGTGGAGGTGACAACTAATTCCAGGTGGCTAATACTTACTGTGTTAGGATCAGTTTGCCTTTACTGGAAGCCTAAAATTAAACGTCAAAATTGGTCCTTTTCTATTGCTTAAATTAATTATTTAAAATCACGATAAAAACTTCTACTGTTCCTAAGGGAGGAAGACAGAGGTGGTGTGAGAGGAGAGTGGGTGGGGGCGCAGCGTGTGAAGTAAACACGTGCATCAGGGAGGCCTGGCGGCTGCCTTATGGATAATTCATAGCCTATGGCGACATCTGTGGCGCCACCGACGTCTCCACGGAGAAAAAATATGAAAATGTGTTTATTCCTATGATATTCTGTTTCTTATTTATGAACAAAATAAAAACTTCAGCTCTCAAGAAAGTTGTTTATAATAAATTACACAGGCTCTAGACGTTATTCGGGTTATTTAAAGATAATTTTTATATATTTCTTGTATGCAAGGATAATCCATTTAATTAATGGTGTATAGATGTAGAATATATACTTACAGAGGTAAAGTATTCATTAAAAACCTTCGTATGTTTGGTCTCTGACATTTCACATTTAATTAATCTTTAAAGATAAATAAAATCATATTCTGAAGAAGGGAATTACGTAAAACTGAAGTTTTATCACTGAATTATTTTCATTTTACTACTGGCTGTTTCATATCCCCGACATAATATTCTTAATTAACTATTATATTAACCTGACACATTTTTCATTAACGTCTATTTTCATATATAACTTTATGGCTATTCCTAATTCTCTTCCACATAGATTTTCCTTTATCATGTGTAGAGAAATTTTCTGTAATATTATTGTGACGGACGAGTTCCTTGTTTTCACTCTCATATACAAGTCGGGTACTAGACAATCTCCCCTCACCCCCCCCCCCACCCCATCCCCCCAGCAGGGACTGAAGTATGTGACTGGAAAATTACCTGTATACCGTATAATGCTCTACCGTTCTGACCACACAGGGTTTTGTTCAGAAAGTAAATACAAGAGACGTACAGTAGCTAAAACAACTATCTGTGCAGGCGGGGGTTGAGATGCTCCAAAATTTTAGGTGTGACTAGTGAGAGCCTTCATATACCAAAATTTATCGTCCATGGTCTCATATTGTTTCCCACACAGTATGCACAGATAGTTGTTTTAGCTACTGTACGTACATACATCCCAAGTGACAGGGTGAATAATGTTGAGTGGAAGGACAACACATGGATGGCAGGTAGAAGTAGATACCGTGGCTTAACGCAGCTTGTCTGCCTGATTGTTATAGGATTGTAATAACAGACCAACAGCATCATGGCCGACGCTACAAGACCCACAGTGCCGCAGCTCGAACCCTGAACCTCGGTGTGTGGGTGTGTGTGTATGCGTCACTATACAGACAAAAGCACATACAGTACTAACACACAAATACATCTGCATATTCTCAAATCACTCGTAAACACACATACACAGAAATATACAAAAACTGTACAACAACAAAATTCTCAGACACACGCAAGATCACACATACTCACACAAAACACACAACAACTAATATAAAGACACACAGACACAAACTCACACACAAGAATAAACACTCAGATATAAACACACTCGTTCCGGAACCTATGATTGCTCTTCCAAGGGCAAAAAAAAAAAAAATAAAATAAATAAATAAATAAAAAAAAATTAAAAATAAAAATAAAAATAAATAGGACTTCCTTAATTTCTCCTTTTTAATATGCAGCTAGTAAAAATATAAGAGTTAAAGAGCCTTAATAAGTTCCTCTCCCTGTTGCCACCACCATCACCCCACTCTCATAGTTTTCATTCATTTAACACCATGGATCGATATCATTGGTCACTTTTATCTCTGCGTTTAGGAATATTCATATCCACTGTTTCATTATTATTTTTATTCCATTTTTATCGTCACCTTTTCCGTATATCTTCATTTCAGTTCCTCATCACAAGTTGTAATGACTCTCCTCACTTTAGTTATCACCTCGACTCTTTAGCGTGTAATAATATAAACAATCAAATTAAAGCAGTCTGACCGTGAGAGCTGTGCTGCAATTATGTTCAAGCCGATTATACAGTTCTGGTGCAGGAGTTAGCAACGGTGCTGGTGATGATGACACAAGTTTCAGAGGATTTACAAACACAGCAAACTGAATATGAATGTCATCAAGAGCAGCTGTGTAACAATTATGAAGTGATCGCAGAGGTAAATTCTGCAGCTATGTCGAGGATACAGATGGAGTAGACACCGAATATAAGATATTTGAGAGTGTTAATTATCAGACTATATAATATTGGTGCACCAGAGAAAGTAATTAGATGAGGGTGTTTACGATTGGTTAATTACAGTAGGGAGGGATGATGACCTCACCTCTCTGGACGCCTTGTCGTGTTGGAGCATGATTGACTGTCATGTACCTGACCAGACTACCTTACTGCGTGTCGTCAATGCTAGCTCCGCAGCATATGTTTCGACCTGTATATAAAACCCTCCATCTACCACTCAGAGACACAAATAAAATAGTAGGTATAAAATAGCATATGTAAGTTAATATATTGTTTTTCGGCATCCCTCGCCCTAGATAAAAGAAAAGAAAGGAAACATAGTAATATATT
>NW_024738485.1:0-20160 GCF_018991925.1 Homarus americanus
GCTCATTAAAAATATGTAATTAAGGTGATTAATTAAGGTGATTAATTAAGGTGATTAAGGCATCATTTAGTAATATAATTAACATGGGAAGTGGAGATGTAAATTGTAAAGGTCATATAACAGTGGTTTTTGTTATGTATGTATGTACAGTATGTATGTATGTATGTATGTATGTATGTATGTTATTGTTATGATAGGCATAATTGAGTAGGGTAGTGTATATTTGTGTGACAGTGTAGTGTGGCAGTGTAGTGTGACAGCGTAGGGTGGCAGTGTAGTGTGACAGTGTAGTGTGGCAGTGTAGTGTGACAGTGTAGTGTGACAGTGTAGAATGACAGCGTAGTGTGGCAGCGTAGTGTGGCAGTGTAGTGTGACAGTGTACTGTGACAGTGTAGTGTGGCAGTGTAGTGTGGCAGTGTAGTGTGACAGTGTAGTGTGACAATGTAGTGTCACTGTAGTGTGGCAGTGTAGTGTGATAGTATAGTGTGGCAGTGTAGTGTAGCAGTGTAGTGTGACAGTGTAGTGTGTCAGTGTAGTGTCACTGTAATGTGGCAGTGTAGTGTGACAGTGTAGTGTGACAGCGTAGTGTGACAGTGTAGTGTGGTAGTGTAGTGTGACAGTGTAGTGTGACAGTGTAGTGTGACAGTGTAGTGTGGCAGTGTAGTGGGACAGTGTAGTGACAGTGTAGTGTGACACTGTAGTGTGGCAGTGTAGTGTGACAGCGTTGTGTGACAGTGTAGTGTGACAGTGTAGTGTGGCAGTGTAGTGTCACTGTAGTGTGGCAGTGTAGCGTGACAGTGTAGTGTGACTGTAGTGTGACAGTGTAGTGTGACAGTGTAGTGTGACAGTGTAGTGTGACAGTGTAGTGTGACAGTGTAGTGTGGCAGTGTAGTGTGACAGTTTAGTGTGACTGTCGTGTGACAGTGTAGTGTGGCAGTGTAGTGTGACAGTGTAGTGTGGCAGTGTGGTGTGACAGTGTGGTGTGACAGTATGGCAGTGTAGTGTGGCAGTGTAGTGTGGCAGTGGAGTGTGGCAGTGTAGTGTGGCAGTGTAGTGTGACTGTAGTGTGACAGTGTAGTGTGACTGTAGTGTGGCAGTAGGGTGTGTCATAGGAGGGAAGATCAGCTAAAACTAATGGCCCATCACTTTTTTGGTAGATTTTAGTGTAGATAAACAGAAAATAATTTCAGTTTCAATATTTTGCAACCTTTTGCTCGGTAAATTTTAGCGTGAAATTTATCGAAAATCTAACGTACAGCTGCATTAGTGCATTACAATTAAATAGTGAACATTGCTTTCTGACTTCATTTCTTTGCTGTAACCCCAACCTGTCTTTTTCTATTTCCAGATTCTGATGCATTTATAAGTTGAAGTAATATTTACGATGGCTGCCTTGTGTCAGGACGAGACAAAATCCAACCATCTCCAGTCTATATCTTGGGTCTGGAAGAGAGCTCTGAAATCGGAGTTGCCTACATTGAGAGAGAGATGCTTTGAGATGCAGTGTTTTTAATCAGGCAAATCAGTAGAAAAAGAACCGAAACTTACACAAACAAAGACATTGCCAGTGATGTATTAAAAGCTGTCTTGGCACAGTACACTCTGGCTAACGCTCAGTTCAAGCCTCAGTCATAACAAGTCAGAAGAAGGTGTTGAGAGACTGCTATACAGTTGGGAAAAGGCAAGAGGCTATCTACCTCTCTTGGGAGAGAAAACTGCAGTTAAGGACAGCTTGCAAGCAACTGGACCAGTTATTTGACATAGTACTTGCAAGTGCCCAATTGTTCTCTGTCCTGAGTTTGGATGCGATCGTGACTGTAAATCCGAGGCCCACATCTCCTGTATTTGCAAGCGTGAACTGAAGATTCCTGTGATCGAACTGGCATTTGTCAAAGCACAGAGAGAGAAGACTGGCAGTAGAGGGGCTCTCATGATTTCTAGCCAAGATATTCCGGAGTCCAAGAGACAGGAGGCTGCCACAGAGAGACAGAAGAGGAGAAGAGTTGCCGTGGAAAAGAGACTTGAGAAGGCCCATGGTGAGGTAAAAAAGGCCGATGATTGGAGTCAAGCTGATTCAGAGTTTAATGACTTCCCCATGGCTGATCCAAGTGCTGACCAGGAGAATGGTGACTTTGTCCCTAATTTACCCAGAAAATAATGATCCCAAACCTTCCAGGCATAAGATTCGAAATAGGCAAGATATCCCGAGCATAGCTCTGGCCAGCATGCGACACCACACTGGTCTCAAACTGCAGAAGGCATATGCCTGGATTGACGGTGGTTTGATAACACCTGATGATGTTCACCTGGTGATAGATCATAACAAATATAAGGAGAAGCTCAGGAGAAACTTGTCAGTAACCTAGAGGAGTTTGTCGAGGATAGAAAATGGAATCAATTGTTTGTTCTTTGATGGGAGAGAAAGGATAAACTTGCTAAAAGTGTTCACTTTAAAGGGTTTGGAATTCTGACAAGTTGTTCCTGCCATGAGTGAGAGAGACACTACTCCTGCTACTGATGAATTCAGGAGGAAAGTATTTAGCCAACATTTCACTCCAGAGAAAGATGACATCAGGAAACCAGCTGAGAAAGTGGCAGACAACATTGTGAACTGGCTCAGAGAGAGGAACGTAGACCAGACCCTGCAGGCCATTGGAGGGGACAGCACCAACACGAACACAGGGTGGCAAGGGGGGGTCATACAGTGGATAGAGCGGAAGATTGGGAGGAAGCTGGTCTGGATTGTTTGTGACCTCAACACCAACGAGTTGCCACTCAGACATCTGATCCAGGAGCTGGATGGCAAGACTCTTTCAAACAACAGATGGTCTGGTCCTCTTGGCAAGATGCTGGACTCTGCCACTGAGTTAGAAATAAATCCGAGCTTTGAAAAAATCACAGTTGGCCCTCCACTCGTTGAGCTTGCACATACTGTCATTGACGACCTGAGTACTGACCAGTACTATGGTTACATGATTTGCAGTGCCATCAAAACTGGGGTCATGCCTGATAGACTTGCTTACCTGCAGATAGGTCCAGTCTCACATTCTAGGTGGCTCACAACGGCTCTCAGGTTCTACAGAATTTGGGTCGCTCATCATAAACTGAAAGGGAACCAGCTTCACAACTGAGACTTATTGGGTCCAATTCATCGTGAGTGCTCCATTTACAAATTGGTTCAACACTGTCAAACATCGTTCTCCAAAGGCCTGAGGCATGTCTCTTTTCAGCTTGAGCTCCTGAGGAACCAGCCAAGGAAGGTTGTTCAGATTGGGGGAGACTGTGAGGAGATCTTCTGGTATGTTTTTCCATTCTGAAAGTAAAGTTCTGCAGACAATGCTCTTGCAGATGAGAGGAGGAAAGAGTGGCAGTCAAAAGATCTTGATACAGACTTATGAGAGGATCTGCATGACGAATCAGTTGTGACGATTCTTCAGGATCAGGAAGACTGAAGTCAATTTAGGTGCCAAGAGACCTCACTGATCTCATAGATCTGACAACATCCAGGCTGGCAGTGAGCCCCCTCTTACCTGCAGCCTCACCAATGTTCAAGTCAGAGCTTTCCTGGACAACCCCATGCATGTCCCTGCCTGGCCCTCGCACACCCAGAGTATAGAGCGTTGTGTACAGCAAGTGAGCGAGGCCAGCAGTCACGTGTACAGCCAGGAGAGGAGGGAAGGCTACATCCGAGCTCAGGTGGTCAGCAGGGAGGTGATGAGTAGAAACAGAAGCAAGAAAGATATGTTTTCAGGAAAAAGGTAACACCGGTCGTGGTAGTAAAACCGTAGTTTTTATTTGATGATTTTGTTTTCTAAAGGAATATTAAATTTAATAAATGTGTCAAGATCATTCGTTTCACTATTCTGGATCATTTTCATCCTAATAAATTTACCTGATACATTTACTTTACTTTAAATAAGCTATTTAGTGGTGTTGGTAAAAGGGTGGGAATACTGAATTTTCATAAGATTTCAAGTTAAAATTTACCTAGCAAAAAATAAAAACCTTTCAAATCTGAAGATATCACATGATTCTGCACATAGAACTACATCATTAATACCATGGGCCGATTTTTCAAACTCAAAAAAAAAAAAATCGCCTCCGTATGACACACCCTACTGGGTCAAGCAACTTGTTAACTTAGAAAGTGATTGTTATTTTGGGGACAACTTTTACACCTTAAAAACAAATTCACGCCTAAGTGGTCCTAGAACTGATCATCCGCATAAACTAGAGGCAACCATTATTATTATTATTATTATTATTATTGTGTGTGACTGTTTCTCTCTGTGTAGTGATCACTCATGTCACCTCCTCCTTGATGGCAACAGTTCATTACCTATCACTGTTTGATGTCCATGTAAAGGTGTGTGTGTGTGTGTGTGTGTGTGTGTTTTAGTCACTCAGACGTTGTTATACAATATAACACATATTTCAGAGTTTGTTTATCTGTTGCACTCCTTTAATGTTTGTATCTTATCACAAACAGTGTAACTGACTGCTTCACGCCAACGTATTCAACCCTGACCACGGCGCTGCGTTGCCACATCTCGTACCATATTCCTGTCTGTGGTACGTTCATGTGGAGGCAACTCTATGAGACCATCTCGTTTGTGCGAAATTCCAAGAACCACGAATAAAACAGCACAATATTTTACGGCAAGTAAAATTTGCAAATAAACCTAACCTAACTTAGCCTAACCTAACCTAAGCTAACTTAACCTAACCTAACCTAACCTAACCTAACCTAACGTAACGTAACGTAACCTAAGCTCGTGTTTTCCTCAGTTACCCCTCTAAAAGACCATCCTGCCATACTATATACTTTAATAGAATGATTTCATTCGTATAAAAATCATATTGGGTCACTTCGGAATTGTAGGTAATCGTTATACTGAATTTACCTGTCCAGGGCTGCATTTAACAAGTAATGGTGTCATGGCGGCACCTGTCAGTGGCCCTGTGCCAACTTTACCAACGATGAGATCAATAAACAATTTGGAATGGTGATTATATTGGCACACACACGCACACTTATATATATATATATATATATATATATATATATATATATATATATATATATATATATATATATATATATATATATATATATATATATATATATATATATATATATATATATATATATATATATATATTATATATATATTTATATATATATATATATATATATATATATATATATATATATATATGCTGATAACCACAAGGAAAGAAGAAAACACAAGTTCAAAGCGCTTTCGTGTAATTCACATCTTCAGGGGTAGTACAGGCTGCCTGAAGATGTAGTGATTTACTTGCATATATATATATATATATATATATATATATATATATATATATATATATATATATATATATATATATATATATATATATATATATATATAACCGGTCGGAATTTACTGGACTTTATTTTCTCACTTGACTTGGGGTTTATTAAAGATTAATAGATGGTAATGGCAGTGGAAGCGCCCCCTTGGAGAGAAATCCTGAACCAGCACAAGAACACTTAAATTTACTAACAAAATGAATTCTCCGTGACCCGTGGAAGGATCGCGTCTGTGATTGGGATGAATGAGACACACTGTAAAATTTAGACACTTATATTCCCTCCAACACTACAAACACAATCAAATAATGGTACACCAATATGCGCACCTCTTAACTTGAACTTAAAACACTACTCTGGGGAATAAAAGTTATACATGATATAGAAATTATTAGAAACTCAGGCAACAATAAATTTGAAGTGTTAAGAAATGTTGCTTGCACACATGAAACAGGCCTTAAGGGCTTTCACAGAATAATATCCACCACTGCGGAAGTGGTATGAAAATAAGAAATTATTAATTCCACCATGAATAGGCCTAAAGGGCACTCAATATAATTATGTTACACCAACAGATGCAGGCCTTAAGGGTTTTCAACAAAATAATATCAGTCACTGAGGAAATGGTATTAAAAAATAAGAAATTAAATGCTCTACAATGAATAGGTCTTAAGGGCACTCAATATAATTATGTTACACCAACAGATGCACACCTCCTAACCTAACTTAAACACTACTCTGGGGAACAAAGGTTATACCTGAGATTGAAACTATAAAGAAATTTTAAATGCACACAGCATACATTAGTAACTGAAAAAATAGTATTAACTACACACAAAAATATTGTCACTATTATAAAGACGTTACTGAGTCCAATACCCGTGAACCATGCTCCCTAACCTAACACACACACAGATTTACCTGCACTCCGTAGTCGTTTAAGGCACAACCAACAGGCACCCGTAGTTGAAGGCCCAAATCAGCCTTTCTCCACCTTGGAAAGTGTACCTCTAAACTCCACTGACTCTTGGCCCCAGTGTGCGACCCTGTATCACTCAGCTAGCTTCACTTTACCCCCCCACCCGGTACATCCATAAAGCGGAAGGGAGTGAGCCAATCAGACCTTGTACAGTTGAGAGAAGCTTTAGCTTCCCGTTAGCAAGAGGGTTTCACTAAGCTGCTTGAGACATGTGGTATTGTGAGCCGAGGTAGAGGAGAGCTGATGACCTCAACGATCGTCCCGTCGTCAGCTGGGCACCCAGACGGCTAGATTCCCTCAAGAGATCCTTTGATACCCCCACTAAACAGTGACAGGCCTACACTGATCGGTCCAATGGCGACAATCGCCACCCTCAATCATCAACGGCAGTCTCAAACGGCAGTCAATCTCTGGCAGTCAAGTGGGTTCTGACGGAACCCGTCATACTGCAATAGGGCAGCACAGGTGACTAGACCACGTGACTATTTCTGTGGACGGACGCGCAGGGATGTCCTGTAGGTCCAATCGCTTTCACATGACTGAGGACCAGCCAGCGTCGCGTCTCTCCAAGGTGTTAGCTTAGGCCTACGTGACATATTTTCCGCCTAACTAATAACTCCTTGGGACACCCGTAACATTATTCAGACTGATAAATGATCAATAATAATTCCAAATTCAATAATAGTCCCTTAACTTCATGAATTGCATCATTATTAATTCGGCAAATTATATTTAATATCATATAGGCCTAGTTCCACAACCTCTCGCTATGTGCTGGGAGCGCTCCCTTCCCTCAGACGACCTTTAACGCAGTATCGCCAATGGCGCGGCGTTTGAAATTACTCTTAAATTTCTGAATATTACATATACATATATATACATATATATATATATATATATATATATATATATATATATATATATATATATATATATATATATATATATATATATATATATATATACAGTATATATATATATATATATATATATTTCATGTAAATCCACAAAGGAAACGTGGATAAGATAAATCTTGATAAAATCACACGGGAAAATGGAAACAACGGAGTACCTTAGCTTTTGTCTTTATTCAAGACATCTTCAGAGGCAACTGGATTACATGGACAGAGAGAGGCTTAAATATACAGGGTGACTTTAAAAACATGAGGTCAGGTCATAATGATGTCATCCACTAATCCCCACACCAACACACACGTAGAGGAGCTTAAGAGAAGGGGGGTGACGTGACTAGTCAGGTCAGGTCAAAAATAAGGGACCCACAAAATAACTATCATACATCTAGATCAAAGGTTTTCAAAGAATTTTTAACCTTGGGCCACTGACAAAATAAATTTATGTAACATATTATCAGTTTTGAACTGACCATCACTAAGGTTTATTGATTTTAATTCCTTAATCAAACTAGCTTCAACCAAAGTTTTTCTGTGACACAAGATGATTTAAATACTTCTAAGCTTTTTTCCCAAGCAATGGGGTGATTATTATTCCTAACATGCACGAACAAGGCACTGCTTTCAGATGCTGTTCTGATATTATACTTATGTTGTTTGATTCTGAGCTGCAGTGTTTTTCCTGTCTGTCCTACATAATTACAATTACATTTGCTACATGGAATACAATAAACACTTCCATTTACATTCAAACTTGGGCTATTCCTTATTAACATATTGGTAATGGTTGAGTCATACTTGAAAACAACATTAATATTTAGAAGCTTGAGGGACCGAACTAAAGGGACAAATTCATCACGATTGGGCAGAGTCAAAATATTCTTAAGTGTAGGAACTTGTCTGGTTAGAGAGGAATGAAAGGATTTTTTAGCCCTTTTAAAGCAACGATCAACAAACACAGAAGGGTACCCAAGTTTCTGTGCAATAGAACGAATGTGTTTAAATTCATCGTCAATAAATTCAGAGTCACAAATACGCAGACATCTTAGGAACATAGTAGAAAAAACTGACATTTTGGTAGACTGAAGGTGATTGGATAAAAAGTGAATGAAACTGTCTACCTGTGTGGGCTTTCTATATACCTTAAATTTATAGTTTTGGCCATTTCTCATGATAAGCATATCAAGAAATGGAAGGGATTTATTTATTTCTCTTTCAATTTTGAATGTGATACTAGGGACAATATTATTAAGCTTGTCTAAAAATTCCAATGGGTCACTGTTTTTAGGCCAAAGACAAAGAACATCATCTACATATCTATACCAAGGAGGAATACAGTCCACTACATTGGGGAGTAATCTAGACTCAAAAAACTCCATATAAATACAGGCTAGAGGAGCAGAAAGACAATTACCCATGCTCATGCCAAATATTTGCTTGTAGAACTTCCCATTTGCTCTAAACACATTGTCAGTTACGCATAACTCTATCAATTTCAGGAAAGTATCATGTTCAATAGTTAAATCTAGCAGTTGTAATTTATCTTTAAGAAATGAAAGTAAGTCTTTCACAGGTACTCTAGTGAACAGTGAATTTACATCAAAACTTATTAATTCGCAAGGTTCGTTGTGTTTCTTGAGTTTATCAATTAAATCACTGCTATTGTGTATATGTGAATTAGATATTTGGCCTGTAAGAGGGGATATCATCTTTACCAGCCACTTGGATAATTTGTAAGTAACAGAACCCACAGAACTCACGATAGGACGTAATGGATTATTAAGCTTGTGTGTTTTGATCAATCCATACATATAAGATAACCCTATGAGATCTCTGTCTTTAATCCAGTTGCTTCTGAAGATGTCTTGAATAAAGACAAAGCTAAGGTACTCCGTTGTTTCCATATATATATATATATATATATATATATATATATATATATATATATATATATATATATATATATATATATATATATATATATATATATATATATATATATATATATATATATATATATATTGTGTTTATAACTACCTACACTATATATATTGTGTTAATATCAACACTCTCTAGATTCATATTTTATATACTTGCACTGTCTTTTTATACGGCATCAGGTGAACTTAGGCCATGGGCGACACTGGCCCCTGCATTTTATAGGACTTTACTATTACACGATTTTCTCGTTAACGTAAAAGACGTACACTATTATTGCCTCCCGTAAACATACAGTAGTAGCGACAGTTGAGTCATCCAGACGCAATATTCCTACACAATATCAACATAGTGTAATAGAGCGAACCTTCCTGACTGACAACTGAGGAAGTTAAAGCAAATGTCACGTCCTGTCACTGACCTCAAGGCACCGAGGCTCATGATTGGTCAATATGATTACGAGAGGAGCTTCATCTTTTCCAATCTGTTTATGGTCAATTACCCGACCTTACCACCCAGGACAGGTAACAAGGTAGGCAGCAACAAGAGTTAAGACCTACTAACCAATGTTCTATATCACCTCAGTTGAACCCGAACTATATCCAGCAGGTATACGCTGGGTTCGGGCCAAGCCGGGACCTCCATGAGTCCAGGTTCCCAATGAAGCCGGGTTCTCTAAGAGGACGGGTTCTCTAAGAGGCCGGGTTCTCTAAGAGGACGGGTTCTCTAAGAGGCCGGGTTCTCTAAGAGGACGGGTTCTCTAAGAGGCCGGGTTCTCTAAGAGGCCGGGCTCTCCACGAGGCCAGGTTGGGATAGGGCCGAGTTCACTTGTAATCGTGCGCACATTTTGTATACCGAGGTCTGATCTATGTACAGTACATTGCTTTTATAATTACCTGCATAGTTTGTCTCTGTACTTGCTGATTCTATATGAACTTGTACGACAACTTTACTGAATATCCAACCATCCATCCATCCATCACCAGTTACAACCAAAAATTATCACTGGATTCCTTGGGACTGACCACAGCCACAGCGTCACCGTAAGCAGCCATCGACTCCAGCATGAAGACAGCGTAGTTAACGTTGGGGATGGCAGGCAGAGGTCCCGGTCCATCCCACTCAAGTATACGAGGCTCCGTGCTCCTCCTGCTACCACCATCCTGCTGCTGCTGCTGTTGTCCACTCATCTACTGGATCTGATAATAATTATTCTTTTATTGAGAGAGAAAAACACAGACAAGAAAATGACCGTTTGAAGTTCAACTAAAAATATAAATGAGAACGATTTCTTCATATTCTAGACAGGGCGTTAACGTTAGTCAGGCGATATGTTTTAGAAGTTAAAAAAGTGTAATACCAAACTAGTGGGAAAACACATCACACAACTGTAGTTTTTAGTTATGGGAACTTGAAACTCTTGATAGATAAAGAAACGCTGCTTAATTCTAGCCAACTATTTGTCATGGTAGACTTTAATTATAGCGACATAGACTGGAGGACTGAAATTACACCAAGTGAAGTAAATAATTCTACAACTCTTTTTGTGGGAACTCTGAGAGACAGTTTGCTATTCTAACATGTTAAAGATCCGACTCACTATAGAGGTGAACAAATACCCAAACAGGTGGACCTCATCATCACTAACTCGGAGAGTGTGGTGGCCAAGTTGGAACATTTATCTCCCGTTAGCACTGCCATCACGAGGATCACCAAGAAGCGTTTATACATGAACCAAGCACCTCGTGACAATGTTAGGAAGATATCTAAGAGTTTCAAGAGATGGGTCACCACTAATGACAATCAGGAGAGAATAATGGATGCGAAGTTCAGGGTGTAGAAGGGATGAAAGAGAGTTCTAGGGGCTGAACACTACAAAGCCCCAGTCAAACCCTTAGTCCCTTTGCCTTTCTATCGTCTATAGCAAAGTTATAATTAAAGAAACTCGTGGACGTATCAGATCTGAGAAATAAGGATGGTAGCTAGAAGAACTCAGACCAAAACAAGACGAAGACGTTAGATCATTTTCATCAGTGTTCACAAGAGAGAATACGAACAAGTTTCCTGTATTTGAGAAAAAAATTGTCAGTGGAGTGTATTAGAGCTCAATTATATAAACTAAACATTCATAAGAGCTCTGCCCACAGAGTGTTGAGAGGGTTGCAGAATGGTGGGTAAACAAAAGATCCCTAATGAAATGAAATTAGCTTATGTGAGCACATAAAATTCATGTTGAATGCTTCGGTATGAGTAACGGCATGTACAAGCTGGACAATATTGTAATTAAGAAGATTTGTAACCAGGTGAGAAGGCCGGGTCACCTGACCATCTGACCTGACCACCAACCGTTGTGTGCTATTTAAAGATTAGTAGGGTCATTACCTAATACCTGACCATTGTGGACCTGGTCTCACCCTCCTCTGTATATATACACCTTGGTTTGTATTTCTCTCTCTTGTCTGTACCCACCCCTGAAGATGTGAATTACACGAAAGCGCTTGGGAACTTCGTGTTTTCTTCTTTCCTTGTGGTTATCAGCATATATATATATATATATATATATATATATATATATATATATATATATATATATATATATATATATATATATATATATATATATATATATATGTAACCCGTCGGAATTTACTGGACTTTATTTTCTCACTTGACTTAGGGTTTATTAAAGATTAATAGATGGTAATGGTAGTGGAAGCGCCCCTTTGAGAAAAATCCCGAACCAGCACAAGAACACTTAAATCTACTAAACAAAATTAACTGTCCGTGACCCGTGGAAGGATAGCGTCTGTGACTGGGATGAATGAGACACACTGTAAAATTTAGACACTTATATTCCCTCCAACACTACAAACACAATCAAATAATGGTACACCAATATGCGCACCTCTTAAATTGAACTTAAAACACTACTCTGGGGAATAAAAGTTATACATGATATAGAAATTATTAGAAACTCAGGCAACAATAAATTTGAGGTATTAAGAAATGTTGCTTGCACACATGAAACAGGCCTTAAGGGCTTTCAACAAAATTATATCACCCCAATAGATGCACACTTCCTAACCTAACTTAAACACTACTCTGGGGAACAAAGGTTACCTGAGATCGGAATTATAAAGAAAAATTAAATCACAGTATCACTCTGGTTCCACTTAGTGACACAAACATTCGAAAAACAATACTATCAAAATTATTTAAGAAATATTAAACCACACACGTCAAGATAACATCAGTAACTGAGAAATGGTATTAACTACACACAAATATAGTCACTATTATTGATATGTTACTGGGTCCACCAATACTCGTGAACCATGCTCCACCCAACTCAACATACACCCGTAATAAGGGAGATAAAATGTTCCTCTAGGCATCCCCTAGACTCATGGTCTCAGTGTGCGACCCTGTATCACTCAGCTGGCCTCACTTTACCCCCAGTACATCCATGAAACGGAAGGGAGTGAACAAATCAGACCTTGTACAGTTGAGAGAAGCTTTAGCTTCCCGTTAGCAAGAGGGTTTCACTAAGCTGCTCGAGACATGTGGTGTTGTGAGCCGAGGTAGAGGAGAGCTGCTGACCCAACGATCGTCCCGTCATCAGCTGGGCACCCAGACAGCTAGATTCCCTCAAGAGATCCTTTGATACCCCGCTAAACAGTGACAGGCCTACACTGATCGGTCCAATGGCGACAATCGCCACCCTCAATCATCAACGGCAGTCTCAAACGGCAGTCAATCTCTCGCGGTCATCACTCTCGCAGTCAATTTCTCGCAGTCAAGTGGGTTCTGACGGAAACCCTGAAATGAACTCACTGTTAGCTCTTGTTAACTTTACCACTGCCATATCTAACCTTGTCTGAGATCGAATGAGACTTACTTGTTATACTGCAAATAACCTCCCAGACATGGAATTCCCCAACGATGTCCCCTCATCAGAAATCTTCAACCTGATCTATAAACCAGCGGAAACCACCAGTCAGGCGCAAGTCACCCAATCACAAGCCACTACCGACAACCCCCCCAATCAGAAAGTAGCGAAGAGGGAATGGAAGAAGATGAAGAGGAGCAGGAACCCATTTCACAACATGAAACTGTTATACAACCTGAACAAGCGTTCGTATATAGCACCCCTAAAAAGACCAAAATGGGAATTGTGGCTCCACCACCGTCACCAAGAAAAATGACTGAGAATCAGGACCTCGGGGAGGAAACCGGTATCAGATTTTACACCTGCTCAGCCCCCCAAATACTCTCAACCGAGAGACTGTTGGCGGAGATAAGGGAAGGACGAGTAAAATATACATTTCCAGATACGAATATGGAAGATCACCATATAGAAACACTAATAAAGAGAGGAAGAATCCTGACCAAATATAATAGAATAGAAAAGGTGGAGCAATCCATATACAGGAAAATTCGCCTCGGCCTGCACACGGAGAGGCGGTCTTCAGGAGAACATCGCTCATCCAAAATGCCGCAAACAAGCTCGAGACATCACCATTCATAATCAACAGACTTAAAATAATTCAACATAATGTCCTGGCCTGGACACATACAAGAGCTCACGAATTATACAACATATACCGTACCCTAGACCCAGATGTCATCATACTAAATTCTCACGGCAGGGATAATTCAAATAAAATCAAGATATTTAATTACACAGTATACCAAAAAAACAGCCAAAATCCTTTACAAGATGGAGTTTCCATAGCAATTAAAAGAAGCATAAAACAAAATCCATGATACATTCCAAGAAAACTTTCTGGCAATAGAAATTAACAGCACAACGGGTCCAATCATAATCGGCACCTGCTACCTCCCTCCAAGACGACCAATTTTTCCAATAGCAGACATGCTCAGATTGATGAGGAGGAACATACCTGCCTACTTTCTGGGTGATCTCAACGCTAGACACCGCATACTAGGACACCATACCAACAACGCAGTAGGCCGGGTCCTGAACACACTAGTGAGCCACGGCAACGTGGTACACCTCGGACCGGAATTCCCCACGTACATCAGAGCAGGCCACAAATCAACACCACCACCTAAACATACTACTCGAACCCGGCCCAATATCCACTAGTGATCATCTCCCTATCATAGCCACACTCTCCACAGCCCCAATACAGATCCCGGCCAGGCTAAGATTCAACTATAACCGGGCTAACTGGGAAAACTTCAAACAAGAATTAAATAACCCGCAACCCATACAATTACACAACGGGCACACTTCTCTAATAGACCAAGCACTGGACACATGGTACGAGCACGTTAGCCAGGCCATGGAACACAACATACCCAAGACCACTCACCGAACATTACCACACCCTCAATACTCACACCAATCAAGAATCATACAGACATAATTTAGCAACTTAATTAAACTAATCACACACCAGAATACAGAAACATATACAACATAATACACGAACAACTAAAAAAGATATCAAAAGAAGCATACAACAGGAACTGGCAGAAGCTGATTTCAGAAACGGAACGAAACTCCCATAAACAGAAGAAGTTCTGGCAGAAAATAAAGCACTTAATGGGAACCTCAAGCAACGAGTCAAACTATATAATAAATAGTAATCAAGTCAAATTAACAGAACCAACCGAACAAGAACCGGAATTTAGATCTTTCTGGAGTAAGATTTTTCAAATAACCAACGAAGAAAACTTAAACTTTTGCATGACCACAGAGAGGGAAGTATCCAACCATATGTCGCAAATAACCCATATTTGGCAACCGAGACCCACGATCGACCTGAATACACTGGATGACATGTCCCCACTAAACAAACCAATCACAGTGGACGAAATAGTAAGAACAATCAACAGCTTTAAGAACAAGGCTCCTGGAGTCAGCAAAATAAATAAACTCATTTTACAGCAATTACCAAGCAACATGGTACTTCTACTAAGAAATATATTCAACGCATCCATAGCTTCAGGCTACTACCCAAAGAAATTCAAGACCGCAATTATCAGACTGATACCAAAACCGGGAAAAGGCCCCACAGCAGTAGAAAACTACAGACCAATCTCTCTCTTAGAAACACCGGGAAAATTTTTGAAAAAATAATTAACCAACGATTAAGACCACACCTGGAACTGGAATACAAATACAACCCTAGACAACACGGCTTTAGGAGGAACAAACACAGCCATTGCCCTTATATACGAAAGTATTGCAAACGCAATGCATAATAAAGAACAGTGCAACATAGTTTTAAGGGACGTGGCAAAAGCGTTCGATAAGGTCTGGCACTTGGGACTTAAATATAAAATAACCAATCAAGAAATCCCTAACAACTTCACTTCTCTACTGTGTAATTTCTTGGACAATAGAGAAGCACACAATATAAGAGGCACTCACAAAGGCCCAAGCTTAAGACTTTATAGTGGAGTACCACAAGGAAGTAACTTATCCCCAACTCTTTACACAATCTACACTTCAGACATGCCGCCACCAATTCACGGTGAATACATTGCATATGCTGATGATGTCACCCAGATCATCCGCCATCCAGGCAAGGCCAAACAGATGATGGCATTAAAAACAGCTCGCGCCATAATACAAATAAATAATTACGAGAAGAAATGGAAAATAAAAACTAATACACAGAAACTAAAAATCATACACATTTCAAGGATAAACCCAGCACCAATCACAGTAAAACAACGAAGAAATACAAAACTCAAGCGAGGGAAAAATACTGGGGCTAACAATAACAAGAACAGGAATAAATAAACACATAACAGAACGCAACAGACTAGTCCAAATACAGCTTACCAAATTAAGAAGATTCGGCAAAATGGAAAAGAAAATACAACTACACCTATTTAAAGCACTTGTCCACCCCCATACCAACCAATTAAAACTCCAGGCAACACAGAACAAAGCCATCCGCAGAGCCTCCAAACAACGTCCCCCATACACAACCAAAATTAAAGAGCTTCACGAAAAATACAACATTTTACCACTGAACATAAGAACATACAGCCAAGCACAGGCAGTATGGTACAAACTAGAAGTAATGGAAGACGAATTATACCATCTACTAAAAACAGAGGACACCAGAAGATCACACAGCTTATGGCCAAAAAGCCTTCTCCATAACCCTCAAGAGCCAGAACTATTGTACACTAAATAGTACACAAACGATGAGAGTATTCAACTAGTTACACAAGGACCTAGCAGACCTCTCCAACTTACACAATTATACACCACAGCATAAATAACTTCTTGACGCCAATAAGATAAAAGATGAGAGTTTTCTACTAGTTACACAAGGACCTAGTAGACCTCTCCAACTAACACAATAACAAACAACCCCTTGCTAGCTAGCTTAGCCTCCTCCCCCCCCTCCCTGTTCCCTTGAGCTTAGGCGATCTCTTAGTGCGGCCTTCACCACAGCCAATCAAATCGTCTCTGCTAGGTGGATAGCCCACCTGCTCTTATTCTCTACTACTTTACTTTCCGTTTCATAACTTTCCTTCTACCTTACCTCTTCTCTCCCTTCCTATGGCAAGCCATTGCCATTTTATCTCCATTATCATCATCATCATCATCGTAATCCACGCTCCCGAACCAAGAAGACCTCTCAACAAGCTCTACTGCTGGACCCGGAACTTTGAAGACCGCCCTCTTTCTGCTGCCATTGTTGGCCATCTTCCCTGACCGGACCATCCACCACTGACATCGTCGACAACATCTCACAAGCGTTTTCGGTTTATTGGGCATTAGTTTGTCCTCCCCACTGGTGGTGTGAGTGACCCACACTCCAGCTGGAGAGCAGCTATAGCTCGATATTCCCGACGTGGTTTGAGCTCTTTCTGGTGTCCTTATTATAGAATGGACATAGATTCTTTGGAGAGAGTACAAAGAAGAATGACAAAAATGATCCATAATATTAGAAACCTTCCATATGAAGAAAGACTGAAAAGCTTAGGCTTGCATTCATTAGAGAGGCGTAGAGTTAGGGGAGATATGATAGAGGTGTTCAAGTGGGTAAGTGGTATTAACAAGGGTAAAATGGAAGATGTTCTGAAGCTCAGTAATAACGAAATAACTAGAACAAATGGCTTTAAATTAGATAAATTCCGATTCAGAAAGGATATAGGCAAGCAATGGTTTGGTAATAAAGTCGTGGATATGTGGAATAGGCTACCGAGTGCTATAGTAGGATCGGGGACGCTAGGGAGCTTCAAGACGAAGCTGGAAGAACTGGGATGGGTGTGAAAGGGATCTGCCCTGTATGGGCCAGTCGGCCTCCTGCACTGTCCTGCAGTATCCCACTTACTTATGTTCTTATGTTCTTTTCCTTCTACTGTTATTTTTCCTTTTTTCGCTCTGGCCTAGGGACCTGCACCCGCAAAAGTGTATTCGTCCTGCGGTCCCCCCTGTAACTGTTCATCTCCCTCCCAGGAGATTGTGAACACGAAAGGGGTTGGAGCAAGAACCCATCCCAGCCGAGTCTTTCCAGGAAAACCGTGATCGTGCGGGTCCACCTGGAAAGAGGGTAGCAATCCTCATCCTTACCCAATAGGCACACTTAGCTCACGTCTATAAGTGAGCAGTCATATACACTAGGAAGTAGGTTTCCCCAAACGGGGCTCCGGGAGAGAAGCTCAGGAACCACTCTACGACCACCCGACCATCAAGTGCCTGTGGGGAGTGTTGAAATTCCTCTGCTACTTACTCAACCGGAATAGGTAGGCTCTGAACAAAAAAAAACCCCACTTAACCACCGGTTATGGAGTGCGTACGCTCTCCTAACCTCGACCCCTGCCTGAACCGCCAACCCGACGACCCGAACCTCGACAGGCTCCGCACAGAGAAAGCGGATCAGCTGCGGGCCTTCCATGAAGCCCTGAAAAGCAAGAACAACGCCAGCCACACCACTGCCACCGCCCCCAACAACTCCACCACCAGTTACCGCCACTGAGGACGACAACTGGACGAAGATTGAATACAAAAAACGCCGTCGTGCTTTTTCGGGAAACGAATGCCGTCAAGCAGCTCAAAAGGAACCCATCACCACCACCAGCTCACCCCCAACGATACTGCCAAAATTCCGGATCTCGAAAACGGACACGAAAACGACATATGCCGCCATCACAGAGATGGAGAAACTAAATCCACTGGCCAATTTCTTAGTGCGGCCCAACCTAAAGGGGGAGATGATTACACTGGGCTGCATTTGAAAAAAAAAAAAAATTCATGAGGTGCGGGGTTTCTTAGCTGATTCTTTATGTATTTTGCGTGCTGATTCCAAAAATACCATTCATTTTGCCCAATCAGGTCAGATTTTTATGCTATGGGAATTAGGAAAAAATCGAAATTCTTAAAT
Source organism: Homarus americanus (assembly GCF_018991925.1). Classification (NCBI taxonomy): domain Eukaryota; kingdom Metazoa; phylum Arthropoda; class Malacostraca; order Decapoda; family Nephropidae; genus Homarus; species Homarus americanus. The sequence goes on from NW_024738485.1 coordinate 18,565, forward strand.
ATGATGTCAAAATTTTTATGAAAAAAATATATCATAAGAAATGTAACCACAACACATAGGACCAAAATATGTCAACTACATAGATGCCTTTACAGTTAGACATGCATAAATGGCTGTCGCAGAGAATTTCTTTGGTGGTTGGTGTCTGGGGCGTCCCGTTTCAGACACCAACAGTAGTCGGCGAGCATGTTGATATCCCAGCGACCCTGGTACCACTCCTCCATTACACGGATATCTTGATGGAAGCGTTCTCCTTGTTCCTCACTCACATCACCACAGTTCTCTGGAAAGTAGTCCAAGTGGGAGCTGAGGAAGTGCATCTTGATGGACATGTGTGCACCAAGAACTTTGTAGCTCAGAAGTAGGTCCTCAACAACTCGTTCATACTCTGGACTTCTGTAGTTGCCAAGAAAATTGGAGACAATAGACTTAAAGGCATGCCAGGCTTTCTTCTCATTTACATCCATGCTGCAATCAAACCTGGGATCTTTGAAAAGCTCTCTGATCTGAGGGCCATCAAAAATTCCTGCATTCAGCTTTGCCTCACTGACTTTTGGAAAATTTTCTTTCAGAAAATTGAAAGCCTGGCTTTTTTTGTCCAGTGCCTTTACAAAGTTTTTGAACAGACCGAGCTTGATGTGCAGTGGCGGAAGAAGAATGTTCTGCAGATTCACCAGAGCATGGGCAACAACATTGTGAGAACCTGGAGTAAGTCCACTTCTTGCAGGCCAGTCACGTTGCATGTAGTGCTGCTTGTCTGCTCGACTATCCCACAGACAGAGGAAACATGCCATGTACCACCAGATGAAAAAGAAATTTAATTGTGAAAAAATATATGTAAAAAAACAAGGACATATACGCTTTTCCTTTGCGTCACGGCGGACATTTAAATGGCCGGCGAGCACGTGGGTGTATTTAAATGCATCGTAAGGGCATTAAAACTGACCGAAATCTTTTCTGTGAGGCTTGCCAATGTCTCGGATGATTTTTTTAATGAACGAATATGAGGACCCCATTTTGAGCGAAAAATGCCAATATTTTACCTGAATCTCCGCTTAAAATGCTATAGCACAAAATTCTGACCTGATTGAGCAAAATGGATAACATTTTTGAGATCAGCATGCAAAATACACCCAGAAAAGCTTAATAATACACAAACCTTAAAAACTATGCAGGGCAGTGTTATTCACACCAAAGACAAAGACTCCGCCACCACCCTCGACCTTACCTGCAAAACACCACCACCGTTGCATCAACCAAGCTGGACCCCGCTCAAAGGAGCTATCCCTAGAACCCCTGTAGATCCACCAGAAGATCCTAAAAGCCGAGAGATGCTTTCTCCCGTCCGACAAGACGGCCACCACAAAACAAGTGCTCATAACGCACTACGGTCCACCCCCCAGCACCTTAGACCTCAAAACCTGGGGGATCTACGAAGTGAGGCCCTTCGTCCCGGAGCCCCTGCGGTGCTTCAGATGCCAGAAATACGAGCACCATCAGACGAGGTGCACGTACAAGGAAATCTGCGCCGTCCGCGCGCAGAACCACGGCACGCTCTCTTGCCTCACCAAGTTGAAAAATGGGGAAAATATTGCC
>NW_024738486.1:0-3952 GCF_018991925.1 Homarus americanus
AGAGGATAAGATAAATAAGGCAGGAGGAGGAAGAGGAGAAGTAAACATAGAGACATAGAAAGATGAGAGAGAAAGAATGAGAGGTGTAGGAGGGGAATGAGGTACGGAGAATGAAAAAAAGAAGAGAATAACATAATAAGAACAGGAGGAGAAGAAGAAATAAACACATGAAATAAGCGAAGGAGAGAGAGAGAGAAAGTACGTAAACAGCATACAAGTGAAAGACCTTCATAAACTTTTCCTCTACTACAGTTCATTAAGTAAAATGTCCTACTTGTTTTACTGTATATATACTGGTTGGCCCAACAGACAGTGAATCCGATATTTCTCTTTCTCTCTCTCTCTCTCCTTCCTTCCTTCTCTTTATTTGTTTTTCTTCGTCCCTCTCTATTTCTCTCTCTCTCTCTCTCTCCGTTTTTCTTCTTTTATCCCTCCCTCTTTTGTCTCTCTCTCCACTTTCAACTAATTCTAAGATTATATATTTCATTCATTCTTTTCCATTCTCTCGTTATTCTTCATCTCCTGTTTTATCATGCTCTCCTTTCTCCCGTCTTTCATTCCATCTCGTCTGCCAGTATGAGGTGTGTGTGTGTGTGTGTGTGTGTGTGTGTGTGTGTGTGTGTGTGTGTGTGTGTGAAGACCAAGCCTCGACAAAGGTAAGTACCGTAACTGAATGCTGTTCGCTAGTACCTTGAGTACGATGACTTAACCCATCTAGAGTACAATGACTTAATCCCTGACTACAACAATCCCTTGAGTACGATGACTTAACCCATCTAGAGTACAGTGACTTAATCCCTGACTACAACAATCCCTTGAGTACGATGACTTAACCCATCTAGAGTACAGTGACTTAATCCCTTGACTACAATAACAATCCCTTGAGTACACTAACTTAACCTCACCTCTGCCCCTTCCACCACCTCTACATTTCTCTCCCCTTCCTTCCCTCCTTTTAAAAATATTTCCTCTTCCTTCTCTCCCACTAAACTCCCTCCATCCCTCTTCCCTCGTCCCTCCCAGGAATTTTCATCAAGGATATACGTGTTCCCTTCCACCTGTTATTGTTATGTGTCTGATAATTAATCTACCTGGCTCTCCTGTTTAGCCTTTACTGTGTTTATCTCTCTCTTTTCTCTTGTTCTCTCTCTCTCTTCGTCATTATTCTCTCTCCTCTTGTTCTCTTCGTCTCTCTGTCTCTCTTCCTTCCCTCACTCACCCTCCTCCCTTTGTTCCTCTCCTCCTCCATTCCTTTCTCCTTCATTTTTCCCCGTCCCTCTTGTCTCCTTCATTCCCATCTTTCCTTCCTCCTTCATTTTTCTACTCTTGTCTAATTCCTCCTTCATTCCTCTCTCCCTCACTTTACTATATGTCTTTATATTCGTGTTTTCCTCGTTCTCTCTCTCTCTTTTTCACTTTCTCTCTTCCTACCGTTCCATCTCCCTTTCCCTCTTGGGTTCTCCCTACCTTGTCTCGTTTTTTTCCCTTTTCCCTCTACTTCCCTTCTTTTCTCTCTTCTATATCTCCCAATTCTCCTTCTCTTTTCTCCTCCCCCCTATTTCCCTCTTCTTATCCTTATCTCTCCTCTCTATCGCCTTCTTTTCTTCTTGTCTCTCCTCTTCCGTCGCCTCCTTCATTTGTTATCCGTCTTTCGCTTATTTAAATTTCTCCTCACCCTTACTCTTTCCTCCCTCTCCCCACTCATCTCCCTCATTAAGTCCCTCTCCCCCCTCTCCTCCATATATCTCCCTCTCCTCCCCCACTCCATCACCTCTGGGTATTAGCTAATTAACCTGGCTCTTGTACTATGTTTAAATATTGTGTTTTTAACCCCCAATGATGCTGTCAATACGTCTGTCTGTCTCTGTCTGTCTGGCTAAGGTAAGGTAAGGTAAGGTAAGGTAAGGTAAGGTAAGGTAAGGTAAGGTAAGGTAAGGTTAGGTTAGGTTAGGTTAGGTTAGGTTAGGTTAGGTTAGGTTAGGTTAGGTTAGGTAAGGTTAAATAAGGTAAAGTAAGGTAATGTAAGGTTAGCATTAAGGAGTAGAATCATAAGGCAAAATACACTAGGGTGCCTAATCTTCAGGTAACTACACAGACACCTTACCCTCTAGGCTTCCATCTCCTCGGAATCACCGGGTCAAAGGTCAAGGTCAATGTTGTGTAGCTCAGTGGCACCGTCCAAAAATTTTCGAGGTACTTCTTTCTCCTTTTGTGGATGTTCCCGGTTCTTCTTCCTTCCTTCTTTATCAATTATCTCCTTCTTCCTTCCCGTCTTTACTTCTTTTCCTCCCAAAGGTTTCTCCTCCCTCCTTAATTTTATCTGCCCCTTCCTTCTTTATTATCTGTCTCTCCCTCCCCCTTTACTTCTCTCTCTATCCCCCTCCTTCCTTCTCCCTCCTTACCTCTTTCCTTAGTGCAAGTCTCCTCCCCCCCTTCTCCAGGTTCGTCCCGTGAGAGAGATAAGGGCCACCTGTCTTATCTTGGGACACTGCAATGACTGTGACCTTTGACCTGATGGCTGTGACCTTTATCTTTTTTGTTAACTCTGACCTTTGTGTCAAGTTTGTCTGGTGTGTTAACTCTGACCCATATGTATTAATCTGACCTTTGTGTTAACCGTGGCCAGTGTTAACTCTAATTTCTGTGAAGAGATTAACCACCCTAACTTAGCCTAACCTATCTTACCTAACTTAACCTAACCTATCCTAACCTATCTTACCTAACTTAACCTAACCTATCCTAACCTATCTTACCTAACTTAACCTAACCTATCCTAACCTATCTTACCTAACTTAACTTAACCTATCCTAACCTATCTTACCTAACTTAACCTAACCTATCCTAATCTATCTTACCTAACTTAACCTAACCTATCCTAACCTATCTTACCTAACTTAACCTAACCTAACCTATCTTACCTAACTTAACCTAACCTAACCTAACCTATCTTACCTAACTTAACCTAACCTAACCTAACCTATCTTACCTAACTTAACCTAACCTATCCTAACCTATCTTACCTAACTTTACCTAACTTAACCTAACCTAACCTACCCTAATGATCCTAATAATAACATAACACCTTTGTTCTGCACCATATACATTACATCCCTTTATCATTAAGTAAATCGTCAGGAAGAGAAAATTTATAGCGGGTGATGAGTGATTAACACCTTCTCTACCTCCCTCCTTCTTCCCCTCACCACCCATCCACCCTCTCACCACCCACACACTCCCCTCACCACCCATCCACCCCCCTCACCACCCACACACCCTCTCTCTGCCCCCGCCTGTGTGTCACCCTGGTAAGAGTTATCGTCTATACACTATACATTACATCTCGTCTTTATGTTCACTCACCTACAGTACTTTATTTACTCCCTCAGTGTGTGACTAATGACCATAACGTTTGATTTATCTCCTGTGTCTGTTTCCTATTGATTAACTACCCCATACATACATACATACATACATACATACATACATACATACATACATACATACATACATACATACATACATACATACACACATATATATACATCCATACAGACACCGAAGAAATTCCAAGACGTACCTGGCGCTCCTCTCGGAGCAGCCAGGTCAACTATTATGTTGGCCCATACCAACTCCCTCCCCTGAACCCTCCTCCCCACCGGAATATCAACAAGTTCACGCCAGAAGTTACTATTTCATTTAGGAAAGAAATGGAACCAGTGTTAAACAGAGGTGAACAGTGGTGAACAGTGCTTAAGTCAGTGAGAACAACTCAACAGTAACAGTGGTGCCCAAGTTGACCTTTCACACAGTGAGGTCCCAGGTACCCAGTGATAACGGCCCGTGAGACCCAACTACCAGCGATGTGTTAATCCGTCTACGATAGGAAGGCCTGGAACCACACCTCACTCATATAACACCATCTGTGAGGGAATTACTACACCACGTGAGGCCC
>NW_024738487.1:0-18476 GCF_018991925.1 Homarus americanus
GAATTTTGTTATACTCGATCAGGGATCTCTATACTCCGTTCAGGGACTTTGTTAAATCCCAATCAGGGGATCTTTGTTACCTGATCAAGGGCTTTGTTTTACCTGATCAGGAACTTTGTTATACTCGATGAAGGGCCTTTGTTATACTCGATGAGGGGACTTTGTTATACTCGATCAGGTGACATTGTTATATTCGATGAGAGGACATTGTTATACTCGATGATGGGACTGTGTTAAAACGTTCAGGGGACTTTGTTATACTCGATCAGGGGACTTTGTTATACTCGAATAGGGGCCTTTGTTAAACTCGATCAAAGGCCTTTGTTATTCTCGATGAGGGGCCTTTGTTAAACTCGATTAGGGGCCTTTGTTCTACATGTTCAGGGAACTTTGTTACACTTGAACAGGTGATATTGTTATAGTCGATGAGGGGGATTTGTTATACTCGATCAGGGGGCTTTGTTATACTTGATCAGGGGCCTTTGTTATATTCGTCCAGGGGACTTTGTTATACTCGATCAGGGGACTTTGTTATACTCGATCAGGGGACTTTGTTATACTCGACCAGTGGAGTTTGTTATACTCGACCAGGGAACTTTGTTATACTCGATGAGGGGCCTTTCTTAAACTCGATGAGGGGCCTTTGTTATACTCGACCAGGGGACTTTGTTATACTCGATCATGGGCCTCTGTTAAACTCGATCAGGGGCCTTTTGTTATACCTGATCAGGGGACTTGGTTGACTCGATGAGGGACATTGTTACCCGATGAGGGGCTTGGTTATACCCGGAACAGGTAACCTCTTATACTCGATCAGGGGCCTCTTTTGGTTATAATCGTTCAGGGACTCTTAAGAGTACCTGATCAGGGACTTGCTTATACTCGATCAGGGGATCCTTGTTATACTCGACCGGGGAGTTTGTTATACCCTTTGATTAGGGCCTTGTTAAATCCACAGATCAGGGCTCTTTGTTATACTCGATGAGGGGACTTTGTTATACTCGATCAGGGGGCTTTGTTATACTTGATCAGGGGACTTTGTTATACTAGATGAGTGGACTTTGTTATTCTCGATCAGGGGACTTTAATATACTCGATCAGGGGACTTTGTTATACCTCGATCAAATTTTGTTATACTCGATCAGGGGACTTTGTTATACTCGATGAGGGGCCTTTGTTATACTCGATCAGAGGCCTTCGTTATACTCGATCAGGGAACTTTGTTATACTCGATCAGGAGACTTTGTTATACTCGATCAGGGGACTTTGTTGTACTCGATCAACGACTTTGTTATCCTCGATCAGGGGACTTTGTTATACTCGATGACGGGGCTTTGTTATACTCGATCAGGGGACTTTGTTATACTCGATGAGGGGACTTTGTTATACTCGATTAGGGGCCATTATTATACTCGATCAGGGGACTTTGTTATACTCGAATAGGGGACTTTGATATAATCGTTCAAGCGACTTTGTTATACTCGATCAAGGGACTTTGTTATACTCGATCAGGGGACCTTGTTATACTCGACCAGGGGAGTTTGTTATACTCGATCAGGGGACTTTGTTATACTCGATGAGGGGACTTTGTTATCCTGGATCAGGGGATTTTGTTATATTCGATGAGGGGACTTTCTTATTCTCGATTATGGGACTTTGTTATACTCGATCAGGGGCCTTTGTTATACTCGATTCGGGGACTTTGTTTTACTCGATCAGGGGACTTTGTTATACGCGACCAGGGTTCTTTGATATACTCAAGCAGAGGCCTTTGTTATACTTGATCAGGTGGCTTTGTTATACTCGATCAGGGGACTTTGTTATTCTCGATCAGGGGGACTTTGTTATACTCGATCTGTGGGCTTTGTTATACTTGATCAAGGAACTTTGTTATACTCGATGAGGGTCTTTGTTATACTCGTTCAGGCGCCTTTGTTATATTCGATCAGGGGCCTTTGTTATACTCGACCGGGGGACTTTGTTATACTCGATGAGGGGCCTTTGTTAAACTCGATCAGGGGCCTTTGTTATACTCGAACAGGAGAGTTTGTTATACTCGATTAGGGGACTTTGTTATATTCGATCAGGGTGCTTTGTTTTACTCGATCAGGAAACCTTGTTATACTCGATCAGGGTCCTTTGTTATAATCGTTCAGGGGACTTTATTATACTCGATTAGGGGCCATTTTTATACTCGAACAGGGGACTTTGTTATACTTGAATAGGGGACTTTGTTATAATCGTTCAGGCGACTTTGTTATACTCGACTAGGGGACTTTGTTATACTCGATCAGGGGACTTTTTTATACTCGACCAGGGGAGTTTGTTATACTCGTTCAGGGGACTTTGTTATATTCGATCAGGGGACTATGTTATACTCGATCAGGGGACTTTGTTATACTCGATCAGGGGACTTTGATATATTCGATGAGGGGACTTTGTTATTCTCGATGAGGGGGCTTTGTTATACTCGATCAGGGGACTTTGTTATACTGGATGAGGGGACTTTGTTATACTCGATTAGGGGACATTTTTATACTCGATCAAGGACTTTTGTTATACTCGAATAGGGGACTTTGTTATAATCGTTCAGGCGACTTTTGTTGCCCTCGATTAGGGGACTTTGTTATACTCGATCAGGGACTTTGTTATACTCGACCAGGGAGTTTGTTATGCTCGATCAGGGCTTAGTTATACTCGATCAGAACTTTGTTATACTCGATCAGGGGCCTTTCTTTATAATCGTTAAAGGGACTTTGTTATACTCGATCAGGGGCTTTTTATACTGACCAGGGAGTTTATTTATACTCGATTAAAGGGCCTGTTAAACTCGATCAGGGGCTTTTGTTATACTCAGTCGAGGACTTTGTTATATGATCAGGGGACTTTGTTATACTCGATCTGGTGGCTTTGTTATACTCGATCAGGGAACTTTGTTATACTCGATCAGGGGCCTTTGTTGTAATCGTTCAGGGGACTTTGTTATACTCGATCAGGGGACATTTTATACTCAATCAGGGGACTTTGTTATACTCGATCAGGGAACTTTGTTATACTCGATCAAAGTCCTTTGTTATACTCGATCAGGAGACTTTGTTATACTCGATCAGGGGCCTATGTTATACTTGATGAGGGGGCTTTGTTATACTCGATCAAGGGACTTTCTTATTCTCGATGAGAGGGACTTTGTTATACTCGATCAGTGGGCTTTGTTATACTCGATCAGGGAACTTTGTTATACACGATCAGGGGCCTTTGTTATTCTCGTTCAGGCGCCTTTGTTATATTCGATCAGGGGCCTTTGTTATTCTCGACCAGGGGACTTTGTTTTACTCGATGAGGAAACTTTGTTATACTCGATCAGGGGCCTTTGTTATAATCGTTCAGGGGACTTTGTTATACTCGATAAGGTATCATTGCTATACTCGATCAGGGGTCTTTGTTATACTCGATCAAGGGGCTTTGTTTTACTCGATCAGGAAACTTTGTTATACTCAATCAGGGGCCTTTGTTATACCCGAAAGGGGACATTGTTATACTCGATCAGGGGACTTTGTTATACTCGTTCAGGGGACTTTGTTAAACTTGATCAGGGGACTTTGATATACTCGATCAAAGGGCTTCTTTACTCGATCAGAAACTTTGCTATACTCGATTAGGGGCCTTTGTTATACTTTATCAGGGGACATTGTTATACTCGACCAGGTGACATTGTTATACTCGATCAGGGGACTTTGTTATATTCGACCAGAGGACTTTGTTATACTCGATCAGGTGATATGTTATACTCGTTCAGGGGACTTTGTTATACTCGATTAGAGGACTTTGTTATACTCGACGAAGGGCGTTTTTATACTCGATCAAAGGCCTTTATTTGTCTCGATAAGGGGCCTTTGTTAAACTCGATTAGGGCTTTTGTTCTACTCGTTCAGGAAATTTGTTGGGCTTGAACAGGTGATATTGTTATAGTCGATGAGGGCTTTGGTATACTCGATCAGGGGCTTTGTTATACTTGATCAGGAGACGCTGTTATATTCGTTCAGGGGACTTTGTTGTCTCCATCAGGGGACTTTGTTATACTCGATCAGGGGACTTTGTTATACTCGACCAGGGGGTTTGTGCCACCAGCCAGGAACTGTTATACTCGATAAGGGCCTTTCTTAAACTCGATGAGGGCCTTTGTTTATACTCGACCAGGGACTTTGTTATACTCGATCATGGGCCTCTGTTAAGCTCGATCAGGGCCTTTGTTATACTCGATCGAGGGACTTTGTTATACTCGATCAGGGGACTTTGTTATACTCGATCCAGAGACTTTGTTATACTCGACCAGGGGAGTTTTGTTATGCTCGATTAGGGCCTTTGTTAAACTCGATCAGGGGCTTTTGTTATACTCTATCAGAGGACTTTGTTATAGTCGATCAGGGGACTTTGTTATACTCGATCAGGGGGCTTTGCTATACTCGATTAGGGTACCTTGTTATTCTCGATCATTGGACTTTTTTATACTCGATCAGGGGACTTTGTTATACTCGATCACGGGACTTTTTTATACTCGATCAGGGGACTTTGTTATACTCGATGAGGGGCCTTTGTTATACTCGATCAGAGGCCTTCGTTATACTCGATCAGGGGACTTTGTTATACTCGATCAGGAGACTTTGTTATACTCGATCAGGGGACTTTGTTATACTCGATGAACGAATTTGTTATCCTCGATCAGGGGACTTTGTTATACTCGATGACGGGGCTTTGTTATACTCGATGAGGGGACTTTGTTAAACTCAATGAGGGGACTTTGCTATAATCGTTCAAGCGACTTTGTTATACTCGATCAAGGGACTTTGTTATACTCGATTAGGGGACTTTGTTATACTCGACCAGGGGAGTTTGTTATACTCGATCAGGGGACTTTGTTATACTCGATGAGGGGACTTTCTAATTCTCGATTATGGGACTTTGTTATACTCGATCAGGGGCCTTTGTTATACTCGATTAGGGGACTTTGTTATACTCGACCAGGGGACTTTGTTATACTCGATCAGGGGCCTTTGTTATACTCGATCAGGGGCATTTGTTTTACTGTGTCAGGGGACTTTGTTATACTCGACCAGGGTTCTTTGTTATACCCGATCAGAGGCCTTTGTTATACTTGATCAGGGGGCATTGTTATACTCGATCAGGGGACTTTGTTATTCTCGATCAGGGGGACTTTGTTATACTCGATCAGTGGGCTTTGTTATACTCGATCAGGGAACTTTGTTATACTCGATGAGGGTCTTTGTTAAACTCGTTCAGGCGCCTTTGTTATATTCGATCAGGGGCCTTTGTTATACTCGACCGGGGGACTTTGTTATACTCGATGAGGGGCCTTTGCTAAACTCGATCAGGGGCCTTTGTTATACTCGAACAGGAGACTTTGTTATACTCGATTCGGGGACTTTGTTATATTCGATCAGGGGGCTTTGTTTTACTCGATCAGGAAACTTTGTTATACTCGATCAGGGTCCTTTGTTATAATCGTTCAGGGGACTTTATTATACTCGATTAGGGACCATTTTTATACTCGAACAGGGGACTTTGTTATACTCGAAGAGGGGACTTTGTTATAATCGTTCAGGCGACTTTGTTATACTCGATTAGGGGACTTTGTTATACTCGATCAGGGGACTTTGTTATACTCGACCAGGGGAGTTTGTTATACTCGTTCAGGGGACTTTGTTATATTCGATCAGGGGACTATGTTATACTCGATCAGGGGACTTTGTTATACTCGATCAGGGGACTTTGTTATATTCGATGAGGGGACTTTGTTATTCTCGATGAGGGGGCTTTGTTATACTCGATCAGGGGACTTTTTTATACTGGATGAGGGGACTTTGTTACTCGATGAGGGGTCTTTTTATACTCGATCAGGGGACTTTGTTATACTCGATCAGGGGACTTTGTTATACTCGATTGGGGACTTTGTTATAATCGATCAGGGGACTTTGTTATACTCGATTGGGACTTTGTTATACTCGATCAGGGATTGTTATACTCGTTCAGGGACTGTTATACTGATCAGGGGACTTTGTTATACTCGATTGGGGACTTTGTTATACGATCTTTGTTATACGATCAGGGACTTTGTTATACTCGATCAAGGGGACACTGTTAGATGGGGGACTTTGTTATTCTCGATCATGGGACTTTGTTAATACTCGATGAGGGCCTTTGTTATACTCGATGAGGGACTTTGTTATACTTGATCAGGAGCTTTGTTATACTCATCAGGGACTTTGTTATTCTCGATCAGGGGGACTTTGTTATACTCGATCAGGGGGCTTTGTTATACTCGATCAGGGAACTTTGTTATACTCGATCAGGGGCCTTTGTTATACTCGTTCAGGCGACTTTGTTATATTCGATCAAGGGCCTTTGTTATACTCGACCAGGGGACTTTGTTATAATCGATGAGGGGCCTTTGTTACACTCGATCAGGGGCCTTTGTTATACTCGATTAGGGGCCATTGTTATACTCGATCAGGGGACTTTGTTATACTCGATCAGGGGCCTTTGTTATAATCGTTCAGGGGACTTTGTTATACTCGTCCAGGGGAGTTTGTAATACTCGATCAGGAGACTTTGTTATACTCGATCAGGTGACTTTGTTATACTCAATCAGGGGACTTTGTTATACTCGATCAGGGGACTTTGTTATATTCGATGAGGGGACTTTGTTATTCTCGTCCACGGGACTTTGTTATACTCGATGAGGGGCCTTTGTTATACTCGATGAGGGGACTTTGTATTACTCGATCAGGAAACTTTGTTATACTCGATCAGGGGCCTTTGTTATAATCGTTCAGGGGACTTTGTTATACTCGATCAGGGGACTTTGTTATATTCGATGAGGGGGCTTTGTTATACTCGATCAGGGGACTTTGTTATACTTGATCAGGGGCCTTTGTTATAATCGTTCAGGGGACTTTGTTATACTCGATCAGGGGACTTTGTTAAAATCGTTCAGGGGACTTTGTTATACTCGATTAGGGGACTTTTTATACTCAATCAGGGGACTTTGTTATACTCGATCAGGGGACTTTGTTGTACTCGATCAAGGGAATTTGTTATACTCAATGAGAGGCCTTTGTTATACTCGATCAAAGTCCTTTGTTATACTCGATCAGGGGACTTTGTTATACTCGATCAGGAGACTTTGTTATACTCGATCAGGGGACTTTTTTATACTAGATCAAGGACTTTGTTATCCTCGATCAGGGGACTTTGTTATACTCGATGAGGGGGCTTTGTTATACTCGATCAGGGAACTCTGTTATATTCGATGAGGGGACTTTGTTATACTCGATTAGGGGCCATTTTTATACTCAATCAGGGGACTTTGTTATTCTCGAATAGGGGACTTTGTTATAATCGTTCAGGCGACTTTGTTATACTCGATCAAGGGACTTTGTTATACTCGATCAGGGGACTTTGTTTTACTCGACCAGGGGAGTTTGTTATACTCGATCAGGGGCCTTTGTTATACTCGATCAAAGGCCTTTGTTATACTCGATCAGGGGCCTTTGTTATACTCGATCAGGGGACTTTGTTATACTCGATCAGGGGTCTTTGTAATACTCGATCAGGGGGCTTTGTTTTACTCGATCAGGAAACTTTGTTATACTCGATCAGGGGCCTTTGTTTTACCCGATTAGGGGACTTTGTTATACTTGATCAGGGGACTTTGTTATACTCGTTCAGGGGACTTTGTTAAACTTGATCAGGGGACTTTCTTATACTCGATTAGCGGGCTTTGTTATACTTGATCAGGGGGCTTTGTTATACTTGATCAGGTTACTTTGTTATAATCGTTCAGGGGACTTTGTTATACTCGATCAGGGGACTTTGTTATACTCGATCAGGGGACTTTGTTATACTCGATGAAGTGCCTTTGTTATACTCGATGAGGGGACTTTGTTATACTCGATCAGGGGACATTGTTATATTCGATGAGAGGACATTGTTATACTCGATGATGGGACTGCGTTATACTCATTCAGGGGACTTAATTATACTCGATCAGGGGACTTTGTTATACTCGAATAGGGGCCTTTGTTAAACTCGATCAAAGGCCTTTATTATTCTCGATGAGGGGCCTTTGTTAAATTCGATTAGGGGACTTTGTTATACTCATTCAGGGGACTTTGTTACACTTGATCAGGGGATTTTGTTATAGTCGATGAGGGGGCTTTGTTATACTCGATCAGGGGGCTTTGTTATACTTGATCAGGGGCCTTTGTTATATTCCTTCAGGGGACTTTGTTATACTCGATCTGGGGACTTTGTTATACTCGATCAGGGGACTTTGTTATACTCGACAAGGGGAGTTTGTTATACTCGAACAGGGAACTTTGTTATCCTCGATGAGGGGCCTTTGTTAAACTCGATGAGGGGCCTTTGTTATACTCGACCAGGGGACTTTGTTATACTGGATGAGGGGACTTTGTTATACTCGATTAGGGGTCATTTTTATACTCGATCAAAGGACTTTGTTATACTCGAATAGGGGACTTTGTTATAATCGTTCAGGCGACTTTGTTATACTCGATTAGGGGACTTTGTTATACTCGATCAGGGGACTTTGTTATTCTCGACCAGGGGAGTTTGTTATACTCGATCAGGGGGCTTAGTTATACTCGATCAGGGAACTTTGTTATACTCGATCAGGGGCCTTTGTTATAATCGTTAAGGGGACTTTGTTATACTCGATTAGGGGGCTTTTTTATACTCGACCAGGGGAGTTTGTTATACTCGATTAGGGGCCTTTGTTAAACTCGATCAGGGGCTTTTGTTATACTCGATCAGGGGACTTTGTTATACTCGATCAGGGGACTTTGTTATACTCGATCTGGTGGCTTTGTTATACTCGATCAGGGAACTTTGTTATACTCGATCAGGGGCCTTTGTTATAATCGTTCAGGGGACTTTGTTATACTCGATCAGGGGACATTTTATACTCAATCAGGGGACTTTGTTATACTCGATCAGGGAACTTTGTTATACTCGATCAAAGTCCTTTGTTATACTCGATCAGGAGACTTTGTTATACTCGATCAGGGGCCTATGTTATACTTGATGAGGGGGCTTTGTTATACTCGATCAGGGGACTTTCTTATTCTCGATGAGAGGACTTTGTTATACTCGATCAGTGGGCTTTGTTATACTCGATCAGGGAACTTTGTTATACACGATCAGGGGCCTTTGTTATACTCGTTCAGGCGCCTTTGTTATATTCGATCAGGGGCCTTTGTTATTCTCGACCAGGGGACTTTGTTATACTCGATATACTCGATCAGGGGCCTTTGTTATAATCGTTCAGGACTTTGTTATACTCGATAAGGTATCATTGCTATACTCGATCAGGGGTCTTTGTTATACTCGATCAAGGGGCTTTGTTTTACTCGATCAGGAAACTTTGTTATACTCAATCAGGGGCCTTTGTTATACCCGAAAGGGGACTTTGTTATACTCGATCAGGGGACTTTGTTATACTCGTTCAGGGGACTTTGTTAAACTTGATCAGGGGACTTTGTTATACTCGATCAAGGGGCTTTGTTTTACTCGATCAGGAAACTTTGTTATACTCGATGAAGGGCCTTTGTTATACTCGATGAGGGGACTTTGTTATACTCGATTAGGTGACATTGTTATATTCGATGAGAGGACATTGTTATACTCGATGATGGGACTGTGTTATACTCGTTCAGGGGACTTTGTTATACTCGATCAGGGGACTTTGTTATACTCGAATAGGGGCCTTTGTTAAACTCGATCAAAGGCCTTTGTTATTCTCAATGAGGGGCCTTTGTTAAACTCGATTAGGGGCCTTTGTTCTACTCGTTCAGGGAACTTTGTTACACTTGAACAGGTGATATTGTTATAGTCGATGAGGGGGCTTTGTTATACTCGATCAGGGGGCTTTGTTATACTTGATCAGGGGCCTTTGTTATATTCGTTCAGCGGACTTTGTTATACTCGATCAGGGGACTTTGTTATACTCGATCAGGGGACTTTGTTATACTCGACCAGGGGAGTTTGTTATACTCGACCAGGGAACTTTGTTATACTCGATGAGGGGCCTTTCTTAAACTCGATGAGGGGCCTTTGTTATACTCGACCAGGGGACTTTGTTATACTCGATCATGGGCCTCTGTTAAACTCGATCAGGGGCCTTTGTTATACTCGATCAGGGACTTTGTTATTCTCGATCAGGGGACTTTGTTATACTCGATGAGGGGCTTTGTTATACTCGATCAGGGAACGTTCTTATATACTCGATCAGGGGCCTTTGTTATAATCGTTCAGGGGACTTTGTTATACTCGATCAGGGACTTTGTTATACTCGATCAGGGGACTTTGTTATACTCGACCAGGGGAGTTTGTTTGTACTCGATTAGGGGCCTTTGTTAAACTCGATCAGGGGCTTTTGTTATACTCAATCAGGGGACTTTGTTATACTCGATCAGGGGACTTTGTTATACTCGATCAGGGGGCTTTGCTATACTCGATTAGGGTACTTTGTTATTCTCGATCATTGGACTTTTTTATACTCGATCAGGGGACTTTGTTATACTCGATCAGGGGACTTTGTTATACTCGATCAGGGGACTTTGTTATACTCGATGAGGGGCCTTTGTTATTCTCGATCATTGGACTTTTTTATACTCGATCAACGACTTTGTTATCCTCGATCAGGGGACTTTGTTATACTCGATGACGGGGCTTTGTTATACTCGATCAGGGGACTTTGTTATACTCGATGAGGTGACTTTGTTATACTCGATTAGGGGCCATTTTTATACTCGATCAGGGGACTTTGTTATACTCGAATAGGGGACTTTGATATAATCGTTCAAGCGACTTTGTTATACTCGATCAAGGGACTTTGTTATACTCGATCAGGGGACTTTGTTATACTCGACCAGGGGAGTTTGTTATACTCGATCAGGGGACTTTGTTATACTCGATGAGGGGACTTTGTTATCCTGAATCAGGGGATTTTGTTATATTCGATGAGGGGACTTTCTTATTCTCGATTATGGGACTTTGTTATACTCGATCAGGGGCCTTTGTTATACTCGATTAGGGGACATTGTTATACTCGACCAGGGGACTTTGTTATACTCGATCAGGGGCCTTTGTTATACTCGATCAGGGGCATTTGTTTTACTCTGTCAGGGGACTTTGTTATACTCGACCAGGGTTCTTTGTTATACTCGATCAGAGGCCTTTGTTATACCTGATCAGGGGGCATTGTTATACTCGATCAGGGGACTTTGTTATTCTCGATCAGGGGGACTTTGTTATACTCGATCAGTGGGCTTTGTTATACTCGATCAGGGAACTTTGTTATACTCGATGAGGGTCTTTGTTATACTCGTTCAGGCGCCTTTGTTATATTCGATCAGGGGCCTTTGTTATACTCGACCGGGGGACTTTGTTATACTCGATGAGGGGCCTTTGTTAAACTCGATCAGGGGCCTTTGTTATACTCGAACAGGAGAGTTTGTTATACTCGATTAGGGGACTTTGTTATATTCGATCAGGGTGCTTTGTTTTACTCGATCAGGAAACCTTGTTATACTCGATCAGGGTCCTTTGTTATAATCGTTCAGGGGACTTTATTATACTCGATTAGGGGCCATTTTTATACTCGAACAGGGGACTTTGTTATACTTGAATAGGGGACTTTGTTATAATCGTTCAGGCGACTTTGTTATACTCGACTAGGGGACTTTGTTATACTCGATCAGGGGACTTTTTTATACTCGACCAGGGGAGTTTGTTATACTCGTTCAGGGGACTTTGTTATATTCGATCAGGGGACTATGTTATACTCGATCAGGGGACTTTGTTATACTCGATAAGGGGACTTTGTTATATTCGATGAGGGGACTTTGTTATTCTCGATGAGGGGGCTTTGTTATACTCGATCAGGGGACTTTGTTATACTGGATGAGGGGACTTTGTTATACTCGATTAGGGGTCATTTTTATACTCGATCAAAGGACTTTGTTATACTCGAATAGGGGACTTTGTTGTAATCGTTCAGGCGACTTTGTTATACTCGATTAGGGGACTTTGTTATACTCGATCAGGGATTTTGTTATACTCGACCAGGGGAGTTTGTTATACTCGATCAGGGGGCTTAGTTATACTCGATCAGGGAACTTTGTTATACTCGATCAGGGGCCTTTGTTATAATCGTTAAGGGGACTTTGTTATACTCGATCAGGGGGCTTTTTTATACTCGATCTGGTGGCTTTGTTATACTCGATCAGGGAACTTTGTTATACTCGATCAGGGGCCTTTGTTATAATCGTTCAGGGGACTTTGTTATACTCGATCAGGGGACATTTTATACTCAATCAGGGGACTTTGTTATACTCGATCAGGGAACTTTGTTATACTCGATCAAAGTCCTTTGTTATACTCGATCAGGAGACTTTGTTATACTCGATCAGGGGCCTATGTTATACTTGATGAGGGGGCTTTGTTATACTCGATCAGGGGACTTTCTTATTCTCGATGAGAGGGACTTTGTTATACTCGATCAGTGGGCTTTGTTATACTCGATCAGGGAACTTTGTTATACACGATCAGGGGCCTTTGTTATTCTCGTTCAGGCGCCTTTGTTATATTCGATCAGGGGCCTTTGTTATTCTCGACCAGGGGACTTTGTTTTACTCGATGAGGAAACTTTGTTATACTCGATCAGGGGCCTTTGTTATAATCGTTCAGGGGACTTTGTTATACTCGATAAGGTATCATTGCTATACTCGATCAGGGGTCTTTGTTATACTCGATCAAGGGGCTTTGTTTTACTCGATCAGGAAACTTTGTTATACTCAATCAGGGGCCTTTGTTATACCCGAAAGGGGACATTGTTATACTCGATCAGGGGACTTTGTTATACTCGTTCAGGGGACTTTGTTAAACTTGATCAGGGGACTTTGTTATACTCGATCAAGGGGCTTTGTTTTACTCGATCAGGAAACTTTGTTATACTCGATGAAGGGCCTTTGTTATACTCGATGAGGGGACTTTGTTATACTCGATCAGGTGACATTGTTATATTCGATGAGAGGACATTGTTATACTCGATGATGGGACTGTGTTATACTCGTTCAGGGGACTTTGTTATACTCGATCAGGGGACTTTGTTATACTCGAATAGGGGCCTTTGTTAAACTCGATCAAAGGCCTTTGTTATTCTCGATGAGGGGCCTTTGTTAAACTCGATTAGGGGCCTTTTTTCTACTCGTTCAGGGAACTTTGTTAGACTTGAACAGGTGATATTGTTATAGTCGATGAGGGGGCTTTGTTATACTCGATCAGGGGGCTTTGTTATACTTGATCAGGGGCCTTTGTTATATTCGTTCAGGGGACTTTGTTATACTCCATCAGGGGACTTTGTTATACTCGATCAGGGGACTTTGTTATACTCGACCAGGGAAGTTTGTTATACTCGACCAGGGAACTTTGTTATACTCGATAAGGGGCCTTTCTTAAACTCGATGAGGGGCCTTTGTTATACTCGACCAGGGGACTTTGTTATACTCGATCATGGGCCTCTGTTAAACTCGATCAGGGGCCTTTGTTATACTCGATCAGGGGACTTTGTTATTCTCGATCAGGGGACTTTGTTATACTCGATGAGGGCTTGTTATACTCGATTAACCTTGTTATACTCGATCAGGGGCCTTTGTTATAATCGTTCAGGGGACTTTGTTATACTCGATCAGGGGACTTTGTTATACTCGATTAGGGGACTTTGTTATACTCGACCAGGGGAGTTTGTTATACTCGATTAGGGGCCTTTGTTAAACTCGATCAGGGGCTTTTGTTATACTCAATCAGGCGACTTTGTCATACTCGATCAGGGGACTTTGTTATACTCGATCAGGGGGCTTTGCTATACTCGATTAGGGTACTTTGTTATTCTCGATCATTGGACTTGTTTATACTCGATCAGGGGACTTTGTTATACTCGATCAGGGGACTTTGTTATACTCGATCAGGGGACTTTGTTATACTCGATGAGGGGCCTTTGTTATACTCGATCAGAGGCCTTCGTTATACTCGATCAGGGAACTTTGTTATACTCGATCAGGAGACTTTGTTATACTCGATCAGGGGACTTTGTTGTACTCGATCAACGACTTTGTTATCCTCGATCAGGGGACTTTGTTATACTCGATGACGGGGCTTTGTTGTACTCGATCAGGGGACTTTGTTATACTCGATGAGGGGACTTTGTTATACTCGATTAAGGGCCATTATTATACTCGATCAGGGGACTTTGTTATACTCGAATAGGGGACTTTGATATAATCGTTCAAGCGACTTTGTTATACTCGATCAAGGGACTTTGTTATACTCGATCAGGGGACCTTGTTATACTCGACCAGGGGAGTTTGTTATACTCGATCAGGGGACTTTGTTATACTCGATGAGGGGACTTTGTTATCCTGGATCAGGGGATTTTGTTATATTCGATGAGGCGACTTTCTTATTCTCGATTATGGGACTTTGTTATACTCGATCAGGGGCCTTTGTTATACTCGATTAGGGGACATTGTTATACTCGACCAGGGGACTTTGTTATACTCGATCTGGGGCATTTGTTTTACTCTGTCAGGGGACTTTGTTATACTCGACCAGGGTTCTTTGTTATACTCGATCAGAGGCCTTTGTTATACCTGATCAGGGGGCATTGTTATACTCGATCAGGGGACTTTGTTATTCTCGATCAGGGGGACTTTGTTATACTCGATCAGTGGGCTTTGTTATACTCGATCAGGGAACTTTGTTATACTCGATGAGGGTCTTTGTTATACTCGTTCAGGCGCCTTTGTTATATTCGATCAGGGGCCTTTGTTATACTCGACCGGGGGACTTTGTTATACTCGATGAGGGGCCTTTGTTAAACTCGATCAGGGGCCTTTGTTATACTCGAACAGGAGAGTTTGTTATACTCGATTAGGGGACTTTGTTATATTCGATCAGGGTGCTTTGTTTTACTCGATCAGGAAACCTTGTTATACTCGATCAGGGTCCTTTGTTATAATCGTTCAGGGGACTTTATTATACTCGATTAGGGGCCATTTTTATACTCGAACAGGGGACTTTGTTATACTTGAATAGGGGACTTTGTTATAATCGTTCAGGCGACTTTGTTATACTCGACTAGGGGACTTTGTTATACTCGATCAGGGGACTTTTTTATACTCGACCAGGGGAGTTTGTTATACTCGTTCAGGGGACTTTGTTATATTCGATCAGGGGACTATGTTATACTCGATCAGGGGACATTGTTATACTCGATAAGGGACTTTGTTATATTCGATGAGGGGACTTTTATTATTCTCTCGATGGGGGGCTTTATTGTCTCAGTCAGGGGACTTTGTTATACTCGGTCAGGGGTCATTTTATACTCGATCAAGGACTTTGTTACTCCTTCGAATAAGGGACTTTATTATAATCGTTCAGGTGACTTTGTTAAACTCGATCAGGGGCCTTTGTTATACTCGAACAGGAGACTTTGTTATACTCGATTAGGGGACTTTGTTATATTCGATCAGGGGGCTTTGTTTTACTCGATCAGGAAACTTTGTTATACTCGATCAGGGTCCTTTGTTATAATCGTTCAGGGGACTTTATTATACTCGATTAGGGACCATTTTTATACTCGATCAGGGGACTTTGTTATACTCGAATAGGGGACTTTGTTATACTCGTTCAGTCGACTTTGTTATACTCGATCAGGGGACTTTGTTATATTCGATCAGGAGACTTTGTTATACTCGACCAGGGGAGTTTGTTATACTCGTTCAGGGGACTTTGTTATATTCGATCAGGGGACTTTGTTATACTCGATCAGTGGACTTTGTTATACTCGATCAGGGGACTTTGTTATATTCGATGAGGGGACTTTGTTATTCTCGATGAGGGGGCTTTGTTATACTCGATCAGGGGACTTTGTTATACTGGATGAGGGGACTTTGTTATACTCGATTAGGGGTCATTTTTATACTCGATCAGAGGACTTTGTTATACTCGAATAGGGGACTTTATTATAATCGTTCAGGCGACTTTGTTATACTCGATCAGGGGACTTTGTTATACTCGATCAGGGGACTTAGTTATACTGGACCAGAGGAGTTTGTTATACTCGATCAGGGGACTTTGGTATACTCGATCAGGGTCTTTGTTATACTCGATCAGGGGGCTTTATTATACTCGATCAAGTGCTGTTATACTCGATCAGGGGACTTTGTTATCCTTGATCAGAGGCCTTTGTTATACTCGATCAGGGGACTTTGTTATACTCGACCGGGGGTCTTTGTTATCCTCGATTAGGGGCCTTTGTTATACTCGACCAGGGGAGTTTGTTATACTCGAACAGGGAACTTTGTTATACGCGATGAGGGGCCTTTGTTAAACTCGATGAGGGGCCTTTGTTTTACTCGACCAGGGGACTTTGTTATACTCGATCAGGGGTCTTTGTTATACTCGATCAGGGGGCTTTGTTTTACTCGATCAGGAAACTTTGTTATACTCAATCAGGACTTTGTTATACTCGATCAGGGGACTTTGTTATACTCGTTCAGGGGACTTTGTTAAACTTGATCAGGGGACTTTTTTATACTCGATTAGGGGGCTTTGTTATACTCGATCAGGTGGCTTTGTTATACTTGATCAGGGGCCTTTGATATAATCGTTCCACGGACTTTGTTATACTCGTTCAGGGGACTTTGTTATACTCAATCAGGGGACTTTGTTATACTCGAATAGGGGCCTTTGTTAAACTCGATCAAAGGCCTTTGTTATTCTCGATGAGGGGCCTTTGTTAAACTCGATTAGGGGACTTTGTTCTACTCATTCAGGGGACTTTGTTACACTTGATCAGGGGATTTTGTTATAGTCGATGAGGGGGCTTTGTTATACTCGATTAGGGGGCTTTGTTATACTTGATCAGGGGCCTTTGTTCTATTCGTTCAGGGGACTTTGTTATACTCGATCAGGGGACTTTGTTATACTCGATCAGGGGACTTTATTATACTCGATCAGGGGAGTTTGTTATACTCGAACAGGGAACTTTGTTATACTCGATGAGGGGCCTTTGTTAAACTCGATGAGGGGACTTTGTTATACTCGACCAGGGGACTTTGTTATACTCGAACATGGGCCTCTGTTAAACTCGATCAGGGGCCTTTGTTATACTCGATCAGGGGACTTTGTTATTCTCGATCAAGGGACTTTGTTATACTCGATGAAGGGGATTTGTTATACTCGATCAGGGAACCTTGTTATACTCGATCAGGGGCCTTTGTTATAATCGTTCAGGGGACTTTGTTATACTCGATTAGGGGACTTTGTTATAATCGATCAGGGGAATTTGTTATACTCGACCAGGGGAGTTTGTTGTACTCGATTAGGGGCCTTTGTTAAACTCGATCAGGGGCTTTAGTTATACTCAATCAGGGGACTTTGTTATACTCGATCAGGGGACTTTTTTATACTCGATCAGGGGACTTTGTTATACTCGATGAGGGGCCTTTGTTATACTCGATCAGAGGCCTCGTTATACTCGATCAGGAGACTTTGTTATACTCGATCAAGGGACTTTGTTATACTCGATCAAAGACTTTGTTATCCTCGATCAGGGGACTTTGTTATACTCGATGAGGGGGCTTTGTTATACTCGATCAGAGGACTTTGTTATACTCGATGAGGGGACATTGTTAAACTCGATTAGGGGCCATTTTTATACTCGATCAGGGGACTTTGTTATACTCGAATGGGGGACTTTGTTATTCTCGATGAGGGGGCTTTGTTATACTCGATCAGGGGACTTTGTTTTACTGGATGAGGGGACTTTGTTATACTCGATTAGGGGTTATTTTTATACTCGATCAGGGGACTTTGTTATACTCGAATAGGAGACTTTGTTATAATCGTTCAGGCGACTTTGTTTTACTCGATCAGGGGACTTTGTTATACTCGATCAGGGGGCTTTGTTTTACTCGATCAGGAAACTTTGTTATACTCGATCAGGGGACTTTGTTATACTCTATGAGGAGGCTTTGTTATACTCGATCAGTGGGCTTTTTTATAAGAGGCTTTGTTATACTCGATGAGGGGGCTTTTTTATACTTGATGAGGGGCCTTTGTTATAATCGTTCAGGGTCCTTTGTTATACTCGATCAGGGGACTTTGTTATACTCGACCAGGGGTCTTTGTTATACTCGATCAGGGGCCTTTGTTATACTTGATCAGGGGACTTTTTTATTCTCGATCAGTGGACTTTGTTATACTCGATCAGGGAACTTTGTTATACTCGATGAGGGGGCTTTGTTATACTCGTTCAGGCGCCTTTGTTATATTCGATCAGGGGCCTTTGTTATACTCGACCAGGGGACTTTGTT
>NW_024738488.1:0-19145 GCF_018991925.1 Homarus americanus
ACACACTGTTGGCAAGTACTGACTCTTTGTTACACACTGGTGGCCAAGTACTGGCTCTTACACACTGTTGGCCAAGTACTGGCTCTTACACACTGTTGGCAAGTACTGACTCTTTGTTACACACTGTTGGCCAAGTACTGGCTCTTACACACTGCTGGCAAGTACTGGCTCTTTGTTACACACTGTTGGCAAGTACTGGCTCTTACACATTTTTGGCAAGTACTGACTCTTTGTTACACACTGTTGGCCAAGTACTGGCTCTTACACACTGTTGGTAAGTACTGGCTCTTTGTTACACACTGTTGGCAAGTACTGGCTCTTACACACTGTTGGCAAGTACTGGCTCTGGCTAGCTACCCGTTGGCAAGTACCTGCTTTACACACTGTTGGTAAGTACTTTGTTTTACATTATTGTTGGTAAGTGAACTGGTTTCTTACATTAATTGTTAAGTAAGTACTGGTTTTACACACTATTGCAAGTACTGGCTCTATAATTGTTGGCAAGTACTGACTCTTTGTTACACACTGTTGGCAAGTACTGGCTCTTTGTTACACACTGTTGGCAAGTACTGGCTCTTTGTTACACACTGTTGGCAAGTACTGGCTCTTACACACCGTTGGCAAGTACTGGCTCTTACACACCGTTGGCAAGTACTGGCTCTCTCTTACACACTGTTGTCAAGTACTGGCTTTTGAAAGTACCCAAACATATGCCGCCGTTGGTAAAGTTTTGGTCTCAAAAGAAAAAAAACTATCTTGGTGTTGTGACGACATTGTTAGACAGGTCAAAACAGGTCACAACAGTTCACAACTCTTACACCAGACCTTTGAGAGAGTACTATTTACTACACCTAACCTAACCTAACCTAACCTAACCTAACCTAACCTAAACCAAACCTAACCTAACTTAACATAAGGTTGTGAGTGACCTGTAGTAGGGCGACCATCATTCAACTTCAGTTATATATATTCGACTATTTTCCATCGAGGAGTAAATAAATTTCTAGTTAATCATCCCTTGGTATTTTGCCTTATAAACTATGCTATTATAGACTCAAATCACACCTCTTTAACCCCTGACCAAAACTGCTAGTTGTGATAGTTTGCACGGTAGTAGCACCTATCACTAGCAACTATTCATTACCTGTACAAACAAGTTCTTAAATTATCTCTGAATCGATGTTATGGAAGGTGGTTTTGATAGGGCGGTCCTGTGCATGGGAGTGGGGAGGAGGAAGGAGGTGTGGTGGAACTACTTAAATCATAAAAATCCATTGGTATTCCTCCGCCACCAACATGATTAGATTTCGACTCGAGATTAGTACTTTAGAAATCGAATCCACACGATGCTATAGTGTTTACATCTGGTCAGCCATTTTGTGTTCCTTACCTGTGAGGCTGTGATGTATGTTGTTGTTGTGTCCTCTTGTTGTTGTTGTGTCCTCTTGTTGTTGTTGTGTCCTCGTGTGTTGTTGTGTCCTCGTGTGTTGTTGTGTCCTCTTGTTGTTGTTGTGTCCTCTTGTTGTTGTTGTGTCCTCTTGTTGTTGTTGTGTCCTCTTGTTGTTGTTGTGTCCTCGTGTGTTGTTGTGTCCTCTTGTTGTTGTTGTGTCCTCTTGTTGTTGTTGTGTCCTCGTGTGTTGTTGTGTCCTCGTGTGTTGTTGTGTCCTCGTTTGTTGTTGTGTCCTCTTGTTGTTGTTGTGTCCTCTTGTTGTTGTTGTGTCCTCTTGTTGTTGTTGTGTCCTCTTGTTGTTGTTGTGTCCTCGTGTGTTGTTGTGTCCTCGTGTGTTGTTGTGTCCTCGTGTGTTGGTGACCTGTGACGTCTCGAAAACATTAATTTGGGTTTCTTTCTGCTAACCCCTTCAACATCTCTGTAAGATTCGCCTTGTCGTGTCCTGTCTGGGGAACTGACAGTCCTAAGAATTACACCTGAACTAGAATTACACCTGAACTAAAATAACACCTGAACTTGAATTACACCTGAACTAGAATTACACCTGAACTAGAATTACACCTGAACTAGAATTACTTGATTATCCAGGTAAACAAGAGAGGTATTGATTCTACATAACATTCCTAATAATTACACGGTCTTGGCCTGGGGAGTCTTTAAGATGGCCGACACGCCGCCATTTTGTGAGGTATATACTTTTCACTTGTATAACCGGTAATAACGTGTAATTATACCATAACATCCTTATAATTACATTGTTATTCATGACTTACTATTTTTTATCATCTTTATGTATGTTTTCGTGTGTGTGTGTGTGTGTCACGTATGAAATCCCATAACTAGTAAATTGTCTCTGGCTATTTCTGTATCTCAGGTCTCTTAAATACAGTACTACTAGTAAGTAATCGGCTAGTAAATCTGTGCTATTTTTTGTGGAAGGGTGAGTTAAAAGACGTGACAATGTGGTAATATTACGAACAATAATCCACAAACTCTTATGGTCATAGAGAAATCCAATATCATCCCCTCGAGTGGTTTTGTGTCGCAGGTGTGGCACAGTCGAGGCTGGTACACAGGTGTCATAATTAATCACTTGGCAGCTGGAACGTGGGTGTCATATTGCTTGACAGGAGGTACAGGGTGTCGTATAGCTTGACAGGAGGAACATGGGTGTCATATAGCTTGACAGTAGGAACATGGGTGTCATACAGCTTGACAGTAGGAACATGGGTGTCATATAGCTTGATAGTAGGAACATGGGTGTCATATAGCTTGACAGGAGGAACATGGGTGTCATATAGCTTGACAGTAGGAACATGGGTGTCATATAGCTTGACAGTAGGAACATGGGTGTCATATAGCTTGACAGGAGGAGCATAGGTGTCTTATACCTTGACAGGAGGAACATGGGTGTCATATAGCTTGACAGTAGGAACATGGGTGTCATATAGCTTGACAGTAGGAACATGGGTGTCATATAGCTTGACAGTAGGAACATGGGTGTCATATAGCTTGACAGTAGGAACATGGGTGTCATATAGCTTGACAGTAGGAACATGGGTGTCATATAGCTTGACAGGAGGAACATGGGTGTCATATAGCTTGACAGGAGGACCATAGGTGTCATATAGCTTGACAGTAGGAACATGGGTGTCATATAGCTTGACAGTAGGAACATGGGTGTCATATAGCTTAACAGGAGGAACATGGGTGTCATACAGCTTGACAGGAGGACCATGGGTGTTATTCACATCTTGACGGCCATATTAATTCTCCTGCTAAAACTTAATTAGGAAAAAAAATCACTTTGTTACGATTTATTACTAAATATTTCTCTTGAAGTTTTTGTTGATCTTAGTACTTGTTAATTTGTTTACTGTCCGTGTAGCTTATTCTTAACATTCACCTATAACACCACACATCAAAGGCCTCCACAACCTGGTGTCTGCTGAAAGTGTCCACGGCTCTGACCCATACATCAGTCCTGGCCATATATAGCCTTTCAGCAGACTTTTTCTCAAGGTGAAGTTAATGTTCCTGTTAATTATGTCTTTTAGATTATTATATGGTTTTACTTGACCTATTCTTGTTATGTCTTCTATACGTCTACCATCAGAGTTAATGCTACTTCTTAAACACACGCAGTTTTTACTTGTTTCTCTTACCTGCCATATTTTTATTTTATTTTAGGATTTATGACCATTTTCGAGACCACCGTTACTTTAGTCTTTACAGCATAAGATCTTAACCCATATTCGTCATTTTTGTTTCCAATAATCTGTTCACCAGTTTTTATAATGTCTTCAGTGATTGATTGATTGATTGATTGATTGATGTTTGTTGCGTTTATGTCTACTCGATCCTCTCTCCATTGTTACTCTCTTGTCTGGTGATCTATAGTGAACAGTAATCTCTCTGTCAGTCTATCTATCTATCTATCTATCTATCTATCTCTATCTATCTATCTATCTATCTATCTATCTATCTATCTATCTATCTATCTATCTATCTATCTATCTATCTATCTATCTATCTATCTATCTATCTATCTATCTATCTATAAAGGCAACGTAGTGGAGAAGATTTTCCCCAGGACCTTGACATCACGAGTTGTAGTGTTTCATTGTTGTCTTCTTATTCCTGTGTCACCTGGGCTGATGGCAGTGAAGGTAATTACTTGTTTGAGAAGGTAATTTGCGTACCTGGAGGCTAACCTTCCGAGTTACAGTGAACTTTCCTGATCATGAGCTAAGGTGTTGGTCAAGACTTTACTTTAAAAAGTTTAATTCTTCCTTTTGTTGGTCAGGTCAACATTTAGGACCATTTGGGGATACAGGAGGTTAGGCGCCGCCATCTTGTTGACGTCTCGGGTCACGACATGGCCGGCCGCCCACAGTGCCAACATGTTTACCAACTATACGGTGGTGGCACTCATTCTACAGGGGTTCCATAAATTGTTTGACCCATTTTAAAATTAACAATCTTGACAGATAATTCCTGGATATTTGTGGACACTGTATGACAACTCTAGCATACGTACAGTATACTTGTGGTCGTGTGTCATTTCTCAACATTATTCCCTAATTATATCATAATGTTAACCATACAGGGACGTGTTTATTTATGCAACTGAAAAAAATGGCTTTGATGTGTGGAATTTTTTTTCAAAGTAAATAGAAAATTTGGTCATGTTTTTGTCTCTGATATATAGAAAAAGGTGGTATTTTTTCAAGTTATATATAGAAAAGAAGTCTTATTTTCCCCCAGCTTATTTATAGAGAAAAGTCTTATTTTCTCAAGGTAATATATTGAAAAAAGTCTATATTTTTCCCAATTGAAATATAGAAGAATAGTCGTATTTTTCTTCATGTGATAACATAGAAAAGAAGTAAAATTTTACCAGCTTAAATACAGAGAAACACAGTTGTAGTTTTTCCCAGGTGATATAATCAATGGTTGTTCTCAGTAAGTAGAATCTCTCCTGACTTACAACGACCGTACTAAGCGAGAGAGTACAACTGCCTAGATGGTACACCACTAAATGCTGCTGCCGGCAAAAACTGGGGAGACACGAAATCTGACACTAAAGTTGTTTTTTTGCAGAACTCAGATCAATTATTCATCAACTCTAAAAATCCTCACCATGAGTCTGGTCAAACACGAGTGGTAAGGAGGCAGAGAAGGTTAGGTGAGTAACAGCAGCACCAGAGATTATTAATATTAACCATATCACATCAAGAACTCTAACCCTATACTGATCTTTGTATATAGGCAGAAGTATAAGATCATTTAATCGATCTGAAGTAACCCGGCCTACAGGTCCTCTCTCGCTATACATCAGAACTAATAGAGTCAAACTAAGATCATCCCACAGCCACCATATATGTGTTGTGGAGGAAGTGATGAAGTTGCTGCTCTCCTTTGGGTGATGGAGGTTGCTGCTAGCGGGGAAGAAGTTATATTTCGTTAACTTCATTGTCAATGATCTGTGCAGCATTAGTTGATGACTGTCTGTGAGGGCTGTTGCTACAAAGGCCAGCCATGTGAATGCCCTGAAAATCGAAACAAATGTGTTGTGTTGCAGCACGTCTGTTGTGACGGTACAGTAAACGAAGCCTCAAGTCATCCGAGTGTGTGAACAATACAGAGCTCCAGACACTCGAGGTCTTCTGTGTGTCTGTTAACAAGGCTAGATTTAAGAGGTTCCTGTATGAGAAGTGGAGTGAGGAGCAGCTGCTGGCGCCAACTTGTCTGATCCTAACTGGTGGCGTCAAGGAAATAAAAAAAAATGCTTCTTAACACTTAAATGTCGTATTTTATACTTGTTCTTTTAAACAATCAAACAGCCTTTTGTTTTTGCCCCGACTCTGTATTTATTGATATTGTTGTTTGTTATCAAAACAATGTTCACTTCTTTATCTCATTATTAGGAATATTCACAGGTAACTGAACAACTCTGTCCCTTTACGTTCTGCTCTGAGGATGGAGCGAGTGATTTCCCGAAACGTATGTTAATTGTTTATAGCAGCGATGTAGCGTGTGACTCGGGCCTCACAGAGAGGTTGTTAATATCAAAGGTTCAGTATCAAAGTAATATGTGGGTAATGACGTAATAGCTTGGTCGTAAAAGGTAAGAGTGAGTCCTTATCAACGTTGTTTTGACGGTGAGGTCTGGTGAAATGTCAGGGAGTTGCAATTCTTCCTTTATTAGAATATTTTGATCATTTACAGCTTGTGAGTCATTGTGGGTTATACAGCTGTGTTAGAGGGTCTGGGGAAACACGGTATGTCGTAATTGTTTTATAGCCTATTTTATTGTTATCCAATGTCAAGTCCTTCTCGTTCAAGAAGCCATGAAAATTTGAAGAACATTCACTGCAGTGTTTGGATGAGCAATCCGTTCCCAAGTTGATCTTAAGAAGGAATAAAAAAAAATTCCTAAACATTCAAAAGGTTGGTATTTGGACGTTGCTATTGGAGACATAATGTGTTGTCTAATGGTAGACCCTGCTGACATATGACATCAAAAAATTTGTGACCAAGTCCCAGGTTGCTAATCTGACTTTCCGCCTCATTTACACACAATTGCAGGGTTTCAATTGTTTCTCTTCCGTTGACAACACAACATACATATATCGTTTCTAACACTTGATATGCTATATTTTATCTATTTCTATATTTGTTTATGGTGCACCACCCCCAACACCGATATGGGTCGGTGACCTGTGTCCGGGTGGGCTAATTTTAGTAAACAAAAAATTGCAGTCCAGCGGAACACTTGATAACCCTTTGCGGAACTCTGGGGTACTGCGGAACACTCTTTTGACATCACTGAGTCCTAGATTATATTAATCTCAGACAACACGCCTTAATATTGATTGGATCTAATTAGAGAAGTAAAAACAACTGCTCATTAATCTCTTGGAGTAACAACAATAACCTTCGTCATTACCAGAAGCAATAACCCAACTTGGGCTGTAACACTGAGCTGTTCTTTACCACATGTTGTCTGCCTAAGTTGTGATCCTAGAGTTAAGTAGATATTATTTCTATAAGCCAACCTTCCACAGCACTCCAGGCCTGTTTCCACACACACACACACACACACACACACACACACACACACACACACACACACACCTGTAAAATGATACCGACAGTCGACAGTCAAAGTTTATCAAGACAGTAATATGAACAAGGTTACCCCCAGTTTCTCACCCCTGTTAAGCGTTGGTTTGATCCAGATAACTTAAACGGGGGAAAATCAAGCTAAATTTTTCCATGTTATGATTTAGAAAGTTTCAGTACTGACAAGACAGACAGACACAGACAGGCAGGCAGACAGACAGACAGGCAGACAGACAGGTAATGGTCATGAGGATTATTACCTACCTGTGGCATTAATGATTTACCTGTTGGCTTTCCTTCCTAGATACATTAACTTTTTTTTTAATCTTGAACCGAAGTGATGATCAAGGCTACACTAAGATGTTACTTTTAGAGATTTTAATTCTTCCTTTTGCTGGTCAGGTCATTATTTCGGATCATTTGGGGATACAGGGGGTCAAGCACCGCCATTTTGTTGATGTCTCGGGTCACGACATGGCCGGCCGCCCACAGTGCCACAACACGGAGGGCGGCGGCGGCACTCCTGACCTCTGATCAATACATGTGTGTGTGTGTGTTAAGCAGTTGAACTAGGCTTATAATTTTCGAGGGTTATAATTAGTTTCAATATCCATCGGTAATATTTACACCTTTATTCGGAAATATCAGGTACAGTGACTTCTAGTGACTCTTACAGTGACTTACAGTGACACAGTATGGTGCAGCAACCAGTGATTATGGTGTAATATGATACTTCAAGTCTTCCTAGTATAAAAAGATGTTCATTTAAACACTATACATATGAAATTATACACATCTAAAAGGTACAAAGTCAGTTATTGCCACATATTGATACATAATATAGCCATGGGTTATATTTCCTTGTTGCCATATTGGTATTTCTTGCCAAAACAGAATAACTAAGTAATTATAACTTACCTGTGCAAAGAAATGATTATCTTAAGTGGATGGTAAGCTTATTGATGGTAGACATAGATGTTATTGTGATTCATTATAGGTTCTGAGATAATGTTATCGTCATTGTCACTTAACCTCAGTATAATGTGTTAAACCTTAGACTGAAAAATTAATACTTCTGACAAGGTTTCATATGGTATTTCAGGCTACACAAACAGTCTGGAATCTCACAGGAATAACCTTATTCATCAGGCTGATACAATACTTTGGTGACAGAAGAAATTAATCAGTATTTATTATTGAACACACTGACTGGTGTTAAACCTGTGTTAATAATTTGAATCTCGGTTTATTTTGCACCGTGGTTGTCGTAGTGAAAATATTGAATCTAATTTTAATAGAGAAATAGATTGTTTTATGGAAGAGATGGGAATAAATTTATATGAGAATTAGTATGGGAAAGTAAGGGGGTATGCCTATCTAGTTATACAGGTAAAGGTGTGTTTCTGTGTCATGTAAACAGTGATTTGATGTCGTGGTAGTTTATTGTACGAAGATTATTGATCATTAGTGATAAAAATAGTTATAGGTCGATTTATCTTTTGAGTTGTCATGTTTTTCTATTTTCTTATCGGAATTCTTATTATTATTTGCAGGTCTGTTATTTTTCATTCACTCTTTCGATCGTTCCTTGTTCATTCTACACTTCATGATATTACGTAAGGTCATTCAATTAGTCACAGAGGAGGTTAGGTTAGGTTAGGCTAGGCTAGGCTAGGCTAGGCTAGACTAGGCTAGGCTAGGCTAGGCTAGGCTAGGCTAGGCTAGGATAGGCTAGGCTGGGTTAGGCTAGGCTAGGCTAGGCTAGGCTTGGCTAGGTAAGGTAAGGTAAGGTAAGGTAAGGTAGGTTAGGTTAGGTTAGGTTAGGTTAGGCTAGGCTAGGTTAGGTTAGGTTAGGCTAGGTTAGGTAAGGTAGGTTAGGTTAGCATTCCAATGTTTAGCCTTCAATTAAAAAACAAAATGGGAGAGGGAGGTGGCAGGCAGCTATCAAACAGGGAGGTACTGCCGCCTGGGGAGATATTGAAAGCATAATGTGTTGCAGGGTTTCAATTATTTATTTTACCATTGACAACAAAACATATATCGTTTCTCACTTTTGATCTGTTTTATTTTGACCATTTCTGTATTTATTTATGATTTAATTTTTTTTTTCGTCTCTTAAGCCTCGATTTCGGTCGATCACCTGAGTCCGGGTAGCCACAGGTGACCCAAGCGGCAGTAACCACATAACATTTTCAAGTATGTTATTTAATTTAAAAGAAAACAAAATCGTCCTTTACATGCATACGTACTAAGACATGGTAGATGGTAGTATTGGTAAGGAATAGTTTGGTCTGTGTATTGAAGAGTAATGTGTTGTTAAGTAGTCATGATGTTGTTGTGGTCGAGGACAGGCACCATAAGGAAAGTGTCTTAATATTGTTTGTCTACACTTGACTCTGGAGAGCGTCTGTGTACTGGAGCTTCTGAAGAATATGTGTCTTAGGTCCACAAGACTTGATTATTTTGTTTACATTGACCCATCAAATAGAAGATGGTGAACATAAGGTAACTCATAGGTGTAGATGGTGTATTGTGGAACATAGGCAACACCTGGTAATATCTGATGACCAGGTGTGTTGATGTATTGGAAGTAATTAGTCAATGTTGTTATGTCGTTAGCTTCGTGTGGTTGTGTTTATAGCTTCAGGCAGTTAACCTTGTACAG
This sequence comes from Homarus americanus, assembly GCF_018991925.1. Classification (NCBI taxonomy): domain Eukaryota; kingdom Metazoa; phylum Arthropoda; class Malacostraca; order Decapoda; family Nephropidae; genus Homarus; species Homarus americanus. The sequence continues at coordinate 9,744 of NW_024738488.1, forward strand.
TGACAGTTACTAACAAGAGGTTGATGATCGTTAAGGTAATCAATAATACGTACAGCTACATTATGGTAATTACTGTTATTTTTTAGGAACCTTTCATAGTATATGTACTTATCCATGTAATGAACCAAGACCGCACTGGTGGATCACTGGCCAAGACCACACTGGTGGATCACTGACCAAGACCACATTGGTGGATCACTGGCCAAGACCACACTGGTGGATCACTGGCCAAGATCACACTGGTGGATCACTGGCCAAGACCACACTGGTGGATCACTGACCAAGACCACATTGGTGGATCACTGACCAAGACCACATTGGTGGATCACTGGCCAAGACCACACTGGTGGATCACTGGCCAAGACCACACTGGTGGATCACTGGCCAAGACCACACTGGTGGATCACTGGCCAAGACCACATTGGTGGATCACTGGCCAAGACCACACTGGTGGATCACTGGCCAAGACGTTACTCTAAACAGATTAATTCTTCCTTTTGTTGGTCAGGTCAACATTTAGGACCATTTAGGGATACAGGAGGTCAGGCGCCGCCATCTTGTTTACGTCCCGGGTCACGACATGGCCGGCCGCCCACAGTGCCACAACACTGAGGAGGGCGGCGGCACTCATGGCACTCATCACCCATGACCAGTAAAAACAGTTCTATGTATTATCTGTTCCTTCTGCTGAACAAATAATCAAAACTGAGATCACTTTGTTGTTACCTGCCCAAGTACCTGTTAATGAGGTCAACAGGTAATATCTTACAACTAGCAGCACCTGGATGGAGGCCTAATTTTACCTGTCTTAACATCTGACAATTCCATTATGGCGTCTTCAGGTGTTTTCCTTAATAAATAACAAATACCAACACTGCCTTTTCATTACCTTCCGGATACCTTCTCGGGTTGGCGACTCAGGCCTGGGGACCGTCTCACGTAAATTGCAGGTAACATTATCTTACAGCGACCCAGCAACAGTCAGCGAGGTTAATAGAGTGTTTCACTTAAGGAAGATTGTCTTAAGTGTCAATATATATAATAAAAACCTACGCACAGAGGAAAATAAAGCAAAGTAAATCATAATATTAGTGACAGGGAAAAAATTATCTCTCGCAGTTCAGGGAAAATTATCTGTATTTTTCCTGAAGTATTTTATTTTTTTACCCTGCCAGCTAGTAAATGGACTTACTCAAGACTATACGTGTTTGAAGACCTCAGTTAAGGCACAGACATGCACACAAACAAACACCAATTAAATAAAATCAACTGTGTGTTTTTTTTACATAAACTTGTCAATACGATACACCAAAAGACGTAGATTATATAATGACCTATAATTATTTCATCATAACACCGAACACTATAATAATCCTAGTGATGTTATATTGTATAATGTTAGGTATTCTAAGCTATTTAATACACTAGTCATGAACAATTAAAACAATAGGGTTTAATTTCTTCAAACTTAATGTGTAAATAAGTAACACAAATTTTAAATATTTATGTTTATGAAAAAAATTAATAAATATGAGGATGTTTATTTAATTTTTTGACTACGGTGATTTACTCTGGGGAAAAAATTACTCTTTCGCCAAATGTTTTCATCTACGGCAAAAATAATAAGAAAAAACTGAAAAAATAATGTATTCACTTTTGTTTCGGCAATTTCATCATCGTGACGACACATTTGACACCTGAAGAACACTGTAATGAATTCTTGAACACCACAGAGAACTCTAACTTTGAACACCATGAAGTAATGAACTACTGAACATCAAGAACACTAATAAACAACACTAATGAACCCCTGAACACCATGAACAACACTAATGAACTCTTAAACATCACAGAGAACTCTATTGAACTCTTGAACACCATGAACAACACTATTGAACTCTTGAACACCATGAACAACACTAACATAACTGTGAACACCAAAGCCCTGCAATACATTAATACACTGATGGTTCAAAAAGGCATTAAGTTACACACAATGTCTTCTTCAATACAGTGTAGACCCCCCCAAAAAAAACACTGAAATACGCGTCTCAGTACGCTAGATAAATTACAGGGTGAGGCAAAAGTCGGACAGGCATTTTATTTTTCACTACACTGTAACCATGTTTAATATTGTACATCAGTAAGTTTAGGCAAATGAATAAATAAACATTCTTGTACAGTGTCAATTTTTTTATTTTTTTATTTTTTACTATGATTAGAAATTTCTTTTTCGACTCTTTGATATCTTTGGCACACCCTGTACATCTCTTTCACACACCCTGTACATTTCTTTGGCACACCCTGTACACCTCTTTGGCACACCCTGTACATCTCTTTGGCACACCCTGTACATCTCTTTCACACCCTGTACACCTCTGCCACACCTTGTATATCTGTCATTACACCATACACTCTTCATTTACACCCACGACACCACACCCAACAATTCCCAGGACACCAAACAATACATCCGCTTGCACCCACACGACACTACACAATGCAACCACACCACAACCACACCACATACCAATAATTCCCAGACCACAACACAACCCATTTCTACACCACTAGCTTACACCCAGGACACGACACGGTAATATCACATAGGGGGATCAGGCTTATAACTCATTAGTGTTAATTATCTCCGGGTTATGTGTGGTAATTGTGCCTGATAATTACCGTAGTATGTGTGTATAGTACTACGTAATGACGCCCGTTCTGTGACTGTCAATCGTTTGCATGACAGTTGTTTTCATGCACTGACAGATTTCATGACAGTTGTATACATGCACTGACAGATTTCATGACAGTTGTATACATGCACTGACAGATTTCATGACAGTTGTATACGTGCACTGACAGATTTCATGACAGTTATATACATGTGTAATTTATCTCATGACATTATTATACAATTTTTCACTAATTCATCTCTCATACCTATTCATGGCCACACAATCAGTTCAAACACTCAAAAGTCATGAACATATATCATGAAAACTATTGAGAATATTTACAAAAAAAAAGTAAAAAAAATCCACTTGTGTTCATTATTGCAAATCATCAACTGTGTGTGCAATACCAGGAAGTCTGCAATACGTCACATGTTTCTGCAAAGTTGTTGTGTTCTCTCTTCGTTGCAGCGATTGGTTAGGTTAGGTTAGGTTAATCCCAGGAGTGCGAGGTTAATCCCAAAGTAAGAGATTAACTACCACATACCACCTGATTACCACCAAACACCTCCTGATTATCACCAAACACCTCCTGATTACCACCAAACACCTCCTGATTACCACCAAACACCTCCTGATTACCACCAACTCTCCCCAGACCCCAGCATTAGGTTAAGTTCATGACATCAACACAGTCATCATTATCGACTATCAATTCTTATAACCTTCCCACTCCTGTAGGTGAGGTCAAGCCACTGCAGGTGAAGTCAAGCCAGTGTAGGTGAGGTCAAGCCACTGCAGGTGAAGTCAAGCCAGTGTAGGTGAGGTAAAGCCAGCGATGTAAGATCCCAGAGGTCCATGTCACGCCCTGTACATCTGCTACACCATGTACATCTCCTCCACACCCTGTATATCTCTACCACACCCTGTACATTTCGACCACACTCTGTACACATGTCACACCCTGTACATCTCTACCACACCCTGTACAATTCACAAAAGGCTAAAATCTGACGAGAGGAAGATTATGTCTACAGTATGTCTTGAATGTTAAGTCATGTGTCTATTGATTGTAAAAGTTAAGGTTGTAGATGAAATTATACATATATTGACGGAAAAGTGACTAGAATATTGTGTAGTTTCAGTATCCTCAATTTTTTTCTTCATAACTACATAAAGGTTTAATTATATACTTGTAGGCTTCCGTGTTGACATTGGAACCTAGCATCGTATTATTTTGTTTACATTTGTACCTTGTATCTAGGTTATCACTGGCCCATATTTGTGTTGGCTCTGGTACCTAAGCTCACTGTTGCTATCCCATGACTCTGCAATGGTTATGGAATGATGGTAAGGTTCGAGAGTCAATATTTTGGTGTATTTTACTTGATTGTGACATCTTGAAATATCTTAAAAAAATAAAAATTGGTGTGCACTTATTATAAAATGTTGCATAATGGTTGCAAGTTATATACCTCAAGACTACTACAATAGCTACACAGTAAACCAATCTTAGTTACACCTCGAATTATTCTCAATCACCTGAATATGAATTAAGAAACCAAACTCATAAAAACACGGAAATATAAACAAAAATAATATAAATTTAGATTCCTACCAACACACTCTAATATCACTCACTCACTCACTCACACTCACTCAACACAAGAAAAGGTGAGTTTTCCTTCAATGTATGTAGTTTTTAATATAAATTTATGTCGCTTTATATGGAGTTTAATTTCGACTACATAAAATTCCTAACAAATAAATAAATAATTAAATAAACAAAAACTAGGGAGGTAACATTACCAACTAGCATCAATAATCTCACCTTAAGTAGTTGGTAAGCTAGTTAATTGCAGTTCACATAAGACACTATTATTAACAAGGACTATTATTAACAAGGACTATTATTAACAAGGACTATTATTAACAAGGACTATTATTAACTAGGTACTCAGCCCATAATAATATTTAAGTGACTGAGGCATTGAGGTGACCTGAGGAAGCTGTTGGGCGTGATTGTAGTTACTATTCTGTGGACGTGGGCGTGATTTTTAATATACTGTGGCTGTGGGCGTGATTTTTAACATACTGTGGCTCTGATTTTTAATATACCGCGGCTGTGGGCGTGATTTTTAATATACTGTGGCTGTGGGCGTGATTTTTAATATACTGTGGCTGTGGGCGTGATTTTTAATATACTGTGGCTGTGGGCGTGATTTTTAATATACTGTGGCTGTGGGTGTGATTTTTAATATACTGTGGCTGTGGGCGTGATTTTTAATATGCTGTGGCTGTGGGCGTGATTTTTATGTATACTGTGGCTGTGGGCGTGATTTTTAATATACTGTGGCTGTGGGCGTGATTTTTAATATACTGTGGCTGTGGGCGTGATTTTTAATATACTGTGGCTGTGGGGGTGATTTTAGTTATTATATTGTGGCTGTGGGCTTGACCTTAATTACATTGTGGCGGCGATCCTGGTTTTAATTACCATAAGGTACCATTAATCCACCTACGATATAATCCCATTAAACCACCATCAATAACTCCTTCTAGCATTATCCAATCTAATTACCGTCTACAGTAAACAAAATAACAGCATAAATACAAATACAAAATACATAACACTACAGCCACAACAGGACTAAACCTTTTATGGGCGGCCTCTCTGAACTGCGCATTTCTGGTTACAGGAAGAGAGGGTAGGGAGAAGGAGCAAGGAGGAGGGGGGGAAGGAGAGGGTATGAAAGAAGGAAGGGGAGGGGGGGTAAGGGAGAGGGTAGGAAAGAAGGAAGGGGAGAGGGGGGGAGAGGATGGGAGGGAAGGAAGGGGGTGTTTAAGGGTTAAGGGAAGTAGGTAATGAAGGGATCATGAGTCAATATGGATGTATGATCTGTCGTATAAAAATAAATTAAATAAACTAAATCAACTAAAAATCCTAAGCTGGCCACAACAAAAAGTACCCCATAAGCATTGTAGCTGTATGTAAGATAAAATAATAAAAAAAAAACCCTCAATATTGGACACTAATTCAACCCCTTCCCTTTACTCCCCCTACACCACCCCCATTCCTCCCCCCTCCCTTCAACCCCCTTCAATTCTCCTTCCTCCTCCGTTCTCATGGTATTGACTATCCAGCGCACCTCCGGACGAATGCCGCGCAGGTCCAGAATATTTTTTTTCCTCTGCACTCTCCATAACGCAATACAGAGATGTGTGTGTATAAGTAATAACCAGGTGTATTACTGTGATATCTAATGAATAAATAGAGTTTAGTATTGTTGTTGTTGTGTTGAGAAAGTTTGTTGATAATTTTATTTTTGTTAGTTTGTCTTTTGTTTTACTCTCTCTCTCTCTCTCTCTCTTCCTCTTCATTCATCATATTTTCCTTCTCCTGTCCACACTTTCTCTTATCTTTTTCCCTAGTTATTCTACACCCAAGATTATCACTCATTTACTTCACATGTTTCTTTCCTTATTATCAGTAAAACAAAATCATAAACGACAAAAAAACAAAACAAACATAGTAAGCATTAAAGACTCAATTTTATTCTCTTGATAAAAAATAACATTGTCAGTTAGTGTCATGAAACCATTGGCAAGACTTTCAAAGGGAATTTTATTGGTGTGTTTACGAGCAAGTAATTGACACACACTCAAAACACGCACGTACATAAACATACACACATAAAAACATACATAAAAACATTTAAAACACAAATGAAAACTTACACGCAGATACACACACACACCTATAAATCATCTTAGTATGTGTACACTCGGGGCAGGGCAGGTACAGCAAGGTGAGGAGGAGGAGGAGGCAGGTGTCCACCGACCAGGTATGCCGGTAGTCTGGTGATAATGTGGGTAAAACTGGTGTGTGTGTGTGTGTGTATGTGTGTGTGTGTGTGTGTGTGTGTGTGTGTGTGTGTGTGTGTGTGTGTGTGTGTGTGTGTGTGTGTGTGTTCGTTCTCATGTTTAATTCTTGTAAGGTATGTGTCACCTAGCCGGCCATTTTGCTTACATTTTTCGGTCGCTCTAAAATACCATTAAAACAATATTGAGTATAAACGTTTGGCTCAACTGATGATCTCAAACATGTCCCAACTTTTTTTTGCCTCAACTCCACATTCTGTAACTCATTTAGGTAGATGTCCCTCACTACACATACACTGGACTATGTGTAATGTTGCAGCTAATGTGTTATCAAGATATTGCACATTATAAGTTCATGTGTGGTCATTATTATATCAAACGGAAGAATTTTAAAGAGCTATTACACCACCTGTATCATTAGTTGTCGCCAGGTGAAGGAATGTTTAGGTAGATTATATTTTATTTACTGTAATTAAAGTTTCAATACCTAAGACGTTCCACTATAAGAGTCTTTCAACCTCAGGTAAGGTCTTAAGACTTTCTACTCTAGGTCTTACACCCTGGAGTAGCTGTATCGTCCACATAGGTAATTACTCCACAAGGAACTACAAGTTACACATTGATGTAATACTTCATTTACTGCCAAACTTTATAGGGAAATATTTTTTCACAAAGAATTTCAAGTTACAATTTCACATAATAAGTCACATTACAAACGTTCCTTCGGCTTACAGTTGCAATGTCAAGATATTTTTTTCACTGCAGAGGAAAGTATCCGTCATCATCATCACCACACACACACACGCAAAGACAAAACTCCTGTATCCAGATTCTCAAAAGTTTATAAATTAATTTCTTCTCTAAAATTAAACAGACAATACATCTATTTATCATAGAGTATGTGAACAATATCGACGCCATATTGGTTACCATCTTTGAGTCATATAATTAGTTAGCTACATGGTGTTAATTATTTAGTTAAATAGGAAAAAATAATCTACTAGCGTGTGTTGTGACCAAAATAAATCAACATTGTATTTACTTTCTCCTCCAGGGGGCACTAAGTCTAGAAAAATGACACAATTGACATCTACATAAAGTGACTGACCAAGGGTAGATATTGGCTACCTTTTGTGTCACTTTGAGGTCGTAAGAACACACAGAGCTGCTCTTAAGGATGTTTACCACAATACACCTAAACCAGTTTCTCATTCACTAAGGTCAAACAATAAATCTGGTTCACAAGATACACCGTAAATTTTATTAGAAATTTTATTTGAATACAATAATCAATTACTGTATTATTGTATTGAGGCGAATAGTCTTATGGTGTTAAGATGTGTTCTTAAGCCACGAAGGTAAACAAAAGGTATTCAATATCTGCCTTGGTTGACGATGATCTGTAGATGTTAGCAAGTCCTCCTCCTCCTGCTCTCGAGTAAGGTAAGGAAGGCCTCACCTGACCAAACTTGTTAATTAAGATAGATTACCTGAAGATTAACCCTCCCAGCTTATTTCAACTAATGATTAACCTAACGCTACTTGGGAAGTTAAGTTAGGTTAGGTTAGGTTAGGGTAGGGTAGGGTAGGGTAGGGTAGGGTAGGGTAGGTAAGGTCAGGTCAGGTCAGGCAGTGCCAGTGTAGTTAATCTTGAGGTTAAATAAACTAGAGGCTAATCTTCACATGAGCCAGTAAGACACTTTGACGGAGGCGGTTACGTACAACAGGAAAGCTCTGATAACATACAATGTACAGTATATACCGTTTAAGTTGCGTCAGCAGCTCTATACACCACTTATTGACTTACTCATTCACTGCCGTAGAAATATTTACTTCTCTAACAGTTTTCTATATGGTTCCCAGTCATTATAATACGACCTTGTAAAATCAAATGATCTAAATTAAACTAAATGTATCCAAATTAAACTTATTAGCTAACAAATCCTTCTAAAACACGATATATGCAAATAAATAGTTCTAAATTCAACTTAACTTATCGTAATATAACTATTATAACTAAACCATTTTAATTAAACCTAACCTAAACACCTCAAGTGCCACAAACAGAAGGAAAAAAACACCTTTAATATTATCGTGTAAGAGGCCCCTGTAACCCACTAACTCCAGGTAATGCATCTATATCAATCTACCTGCGTCGGAAGCTCTATACGTGACTATGATCGTTACCCACTGCTGGAGAACATTTGTACTTCAATAATTACCCCTGGAGAAACAATGCACCAATTTACGATTTATTTATTTTATTTTTCATTTATTTTTTATTCTTGGTCCATACTGTAAACACCGCCCGCTTGTGAGTCCCGTCGGCCATTTTGTTCTAACTTTCGGGGATTCTAAAATAAACTATAAATAAATAAATAAATAAAACAAGCATCTTTTGTTTTTCTAACCCATGAGCTGTGAGTCTTCATTATATACTTCAACATTACTGTAAACTAAGGCTAGAGAGGGTGTGTACAGTACTAGTGGAGCCAAGACGAGAAGGTATTTCAAATCTCTAAAGGGTTTTACAAGTGGAGGGTCTTACAAGTGGAGGGTCTTACAGGTGGAGAGTCTTACAAGTGGAGGGTCTTACAGGTGGAGGATTTTACAAGTGGAGAGTCTTACAAGTGGAGGGTCTTACAGGTGGAGGGTCTTACAGGTGGAGGGTCTTACAGGTGGAGGGTCTTACAAGTGGATGGTCTTACAGGTGGAGGGTCTTACAGGTGGAGGGTTTTACAAGTGGAGAGTCTTACAAGTGGAGGGTCTTACAGGTGGAGGGTCTTACAGGTGGAGGGTCTTACAGGTGGAGGGTCTTACAAGTGGATGGTCTTACAGGTGGAGG